>NW_026708551.1:0-22500 GCF_902713425.1 Acipenser ruthenus | reverse complement strand
CAGAAACCATAAAGCTTCTCTCTTTTTTTCAACACTAAATTTTGTATTTAGTTTAATTTCTTGAAATAAAAAACGTTAAGCATTTTCTGATTATTATCTATTTCGCTTAGTGTTTTCAAAGAGATACATGTACAACAACGTGTTATTCTATTACTTGACGGACCTTATACAATACTTCTTGAATGTTTTGTTGAAAAATATTGCTGCGGGACACAAGGTAAAAAATAACTAGCCATTGATAGGTTGCATTTCTGAAACTGCAGCTCGGCACCGTTGGTTGTGCTTGGCAGAAAAGGGCATAGCTGGAATAGGCTAGTGAGTCGGGGGTATAGCTCAGTGGTAGAGCTTTTGACTGCAGATCAAGAGGTCCCCGGTTCAAATCCGAGTGCCCCCTTTTTTTCTAAATTAAAATACAAAATGCACGTTAACATTTTTTATTTCAGCTAGAAGCAAAAATTAGTGTTTCAAAGACAGCAACAAGCTACAGACAGGGTTTGAAGACGTGATCCTCAAGTTACGGGACCAAACACCTTACCACTTGGCCACCGCACCCTTTACAAGTGGAGAAATTAGAAGCTTGGCCTCTCTTGAGAAGTCCGCATGGGAAGGCAATCTGGCTGGCCAGTTTAATATAAAAAAGAGTTCCTGTTTGAGCTCAAACCACAAACCTTTCGGTTAACAGTGAACACCAAGGATGGCAACATAGTCATTTAAAAAGACAACAGTGGTCTCCAAATGTATTTAAAATACAAACATAAAATAGGTTGCCAGAAATATATTATCAATAGAAATTAGTAAATACTATTTTGCAAATAGTATTTTTTTTTTTTAATACTTGACACCATCTACCGGCAGTAGCATACACCAATTTTTTATTTATTTTTTCATAAGAATTAACTGAAAGATTCAGTATTGCCTCAATTACCAAGCCTGTCAGTAACTGCAGTTTGCATAAATTAAATATTGCATAAATTAAATATTACCAGTATTGCGGAAAAAGTAGATCCGAACACACACACAAGTAGGGCTTGAAGTTTTCAGGTTTTATTTTTAATCACGAGAAGTCCCTTTAAACAAATTGAGCTGATTCTGTTTCATATTTAAACTCAGAAAAAGCTTTTAATTACAAAACAATCTTTGTTTTTACCTTCATATCTTGCCTGAGCCTAATTCTGGTCCCCTTAATTTTATTTCAAACAGAGCTGACAAATTACGTAATTTGTTCATTCCCGATCCTACTTTTAACTCGCATTTCATTTTTGCAGTCCCCTAATTTAACGCTGTGTTTTTGTTTATTTATTTATTTATTTATTTATTATTATTATTATTATTATTATTATTATTATTATTATTATTATTATTTATGTATTTATGTATTTATGTATTTATTTATTTCTTAGCAGCCGCCCTTATCCTGCGCGACTTACAGTCGTAAACAAAAATACATTTCAAGGATCACAGTACAAGTAATAATACGGTCGAGCAAGATAAATACAATGACTTTGGTTCTAGCAAGTACAAGTACGATTCAAGAAAAATACGATTTTCCCTTGCACTCAAAAATGTGTTACAGTGGCATCTTGGACTTGGTGTCCTTGTTTTCAGAACATTTTGGGGAACGTACTTCAGAAACCATAAAGCTTCTCTCTTTTTTTCAACACTAAATTTTGTATTTAGTTTAATTTCTTGAAATAAAAAACGTTAAGCATTTTCTGATTATTATCTATTTCGCTTAGTGTTTTCAAAGAGATACATGTACAACAACGTGTTATTCTATTACTTGACGGACCTTATACAATACTTCTTGAATGTTTTGTTGAAAAATATTGCTGCGGGACACAAGGTAAAAAATAACTAGCCATTGATAGGTTGCATTTCTGAAACTGCAGCTCGGCACCGTTGGTTGTGCTTGGCAGAAAAGGGCATAGCTGGAATAGGCTAGTGAGTCGGGGGTATAGCTCAGTGGTAGAGCATTTGACTGCAGATCAAGAGGTCCCCGGTTCAAATCCGAGTGCCCCCTTTTTTTCTAAATTAAAATGCACGTTAACATTTTTTATTTCAGCTAGAAGCAAAAATTAGTGTTTCAAAGACAGCAACGAGCTACAGACAGGGTTTGAAGACGTGATCCTCAAGTTACGGGACCAAACACCTTACCACTTGGCCACCGCACCCTTTACAACTGGAGAAATTAGAAGCTTGGCCTCTCTTGAGAAGGCCGCCTGGGAAGGCAATCTGGCTGGCCAGTTTAATATAAAAAAGAGTTCCTGTTTGAGCTCAAACCACAAACCTTTCGGTTAACAGTGAACACCAAGGATGGCAACATAGTCATTTAAAAAGACAACAGTGGTCTCCAAATGTATTTAAAATACAAACATAAAATAGGTTGCCAGAAATATATTATCAATAGAAATTAGTAAATACTATTTTGCAAATAGTATTTTTTTTTTTAATACTTGACACCATCTACCGGCAGTAGCATACACCAATTTTTTATTTATTTTTTCATAAGAATTAACTGAAAGATTCAGTATTGCCTCAATTACCAAGCCTGTCAGTAACTGCAGTTTGCATAAATTAAATATTGCATAAATTAAATATTACCAGTATTGCGGAAAAAGTAGATCCGAACACACACACAAGTAGGGCTTGAAGTTTTCAGGTTTTATTTTTAATCACGAGAAGTCCCTTTAAACAAATTGAGCTGATTCTGTTTCATATTTAAACTCAGAAAAAGCTTTTAATTACAAAACAATCTTTGTTTTTACCTTCATATCTTGCCTGAGCCTAATTCTGGTCCCCTTAATTTTATTTCAAACAGAGCTGACAAATTACGTAATTTGTTCATTCCCGATCCTACTTTTAACTCGCATTTCATTTTTGCAGTCCCCTAATTTAACGCTGTGTTTTTGTTTATTTATTTATTTATTTATTTATTATTATTATTATTATTATTATTATTATTATTATTATTATTATTATTATTATTATTATTATTATTATTTATGTATTTATGTATTTATGTATTTATGTATTTATTTATTTCTTAGCAGCCGCCCTTATCCTGCGCGACTTACAGTCGTAAACAAAAATACATTTCAAGGATCACAGTACAAGTAATAATACGGTCGAGCAAGATAAATACAATGACTTTGGTTCTAGCAAGTACAAGTACGATTCAAGAAAAATACGATTTTCCCTTGCACTCAAAAATGTGTTACAGTGGCATCTTGGACTTGGTGTCCTTGTTTTCAGAACATTTTGGGGAACGTACTTCAGAAACCATAAAGCTTCTCTCTTTTTTTCAACACTAAATTTTGTATTTAGTTTAATTTCTTGAAATAAAAAACGTTAAGCATTTTCTGATTATTATCTATTTCGCTTAGTGTTTTCAAAGAGATACATGTACAACAACGTGTTATTCTATTACTTGACGGACCTTATACAATACTTCTTGAATGTTTTGTTGAAAAATATTGCTGCGGGACACAAGGTAAAAAATAACTAGCCATTGATAGGTTGCATTTCTGAAACTGCAGCTCGGCACCGTTGGTTGTGCTTGGCAGAAAAGGGCATAGCTGGAATAGGCTAGTGAGTCGGGGGTATAGCTCAGTGGTAGAGCATTTGACTGCAGATCAAGAGGTCCCCGGTTCAAATCCGAGTGCCCCCTTTTTTTCTAAATTAAAATACAAAATGCACGTTAACATTTTTTATTTCAGCTAGAAGCAAAAATTAGTGTTTCAAAGACAGCAACGAGCTACAGACAGGGTTTGAAGACGTGATCCTCAAGTTACGGGACCAAACACCTTACCACTTGGCCACCGCACCCTTTACAACTGGAGAAATTAGAAGCTTGGCCTCTCTTGAGAAGGCCGCCTGGGAAGGCAATCTGGCTGGCCAGTTTAATATAAAAAAGAGTTCCTGTTTGAGCTCAAACCACAAACCTTTCGGTTAACAGTGAACACCAAGGATGGCAACATAGTCATTTAAAAAGACAACAGTGGTCTCCAAATGTATTTAAAATACAAACATAAAATAGGTTGCCAGAAATATATTATCAATAGAAATTAGTAAATACTATTTTGCAAATAGTATTTTTTTTTTTTAATACTTGACACCATCTACCGGCAGTAGCATACACCAATTTTTTATTTATTTTTTCATAAGAATTAACTGAAAGATTCAGTATTGCCTCAATTACCAAGCCTGTCAGTAACTGCAGTTTGCATAAATTAAATATTGCATAAATTAAATATTACCAGTATTGCGGAAAAAGTAGATCCGAACACACACACAAGTAGGGCTTGAAGTTTTCAGGTTTTATTTTTAATCACGAGAAGTCCCTTTAAACAAATTGAGCTGATTCTGTTTCATATTTAAACTCAGAAAAAGCTTTTAATTACAAAACAATCTTTGTTTTTACCTTCATATCTTGCCTGAGCCTAATTCTGGTCCCCTTAATTTTATTTCAAACAGAGCTGACAAATTACGTAATTTGTTCATTCCCGATCCTACTTTTAACTCGCATTTCATTTTTGCAGTCCCCTAATTTAACGCTGTGTTTTTGTTTATTTATTTATTTATTTATTTATTATTATTATTATTATTATTATTATTATTATTATTATTATTATTATTATTATTATTATTATTATTATTATTATTATTATTATTATTTATGTATTTATGTATTTATGTATTTATGTATTTATTTATTTCTTAGCAGCCGCCCTTATCCTGCGCGACTTACAGTCGTAAACAAAAATACATTTCAAGGATCACAGTACAAGTAATAATACGGTCGAGCAAGATAAATACAATGACTTTGGTTCTAGCAAGTACAAGTACGATTCAAGAAAAATACGATTTTCCCTTGCACTCAAAAATGTGTTACAGTGGCATCTTGGACTTGGTGTCCTTGTTTTCAGAACATTTTGGGGAACGTACTTCAGAAACCATAAAGCTTCTCTCTTTTTTTCAACACTAAATTTTGTATTTAGTTTAATTTCTTGAAATAAAAAACGTTAAGCATTTTCTGATTATTATCTATTTCGCTTAGTGTTTTCAAAGAGATACATGTACAACAACGTGTTATTCTATTACTTGACGGACCTTATACAATACTTCTTGAATGTTTTGTTGAAAAATATTGCTGCGGGACACAAGGTAAAAAATAACTAGCCATTGATAGGTTGCATTTCTGAAACTGCAGCTCGGCACCGTTGGTTGTGCTTGGCAGAAAAGGGCATAGCTGGAATAGGCTAGTGAGTCGGGGGTATAGCTCAGTGGTAGAGCATTTGACTGCAGATCAAGAGGTCCCCGGTTCAAATCCGAGTGCCCCCTTTTTTTCTAAATTAAAATACAAAATGCACGTTAACATTTTTTATTTCAGCTAGAAGCAAAAATTAGTGTTTCAAAGACAGCAACGAGCTACAGACAGGGTTTGAAGACGTGATCCTCAAGTTACGGGACCAAACACCTTACCACTTGGCCACCGCACCCTTTACAACTGGAGAAATTAGAAGCTTGGCCTCTCTTGAGAAGGCCGCCTGGGAAGGCAATCTGGCTGGCCAGTTTAATATAAAAAAGAGTTCCTGTTTGAGCTCAAACCACAAACCTTTCGGTTAACAGTGAACACCAAGGATGGCAACATAGTCATTTAAAAAGACAACAGTGGTCTCCAAATGTATTTAAAATACAAACATAAAATAGGTTGCCAGAAATATATTATCAATAGAAATTAGTAAATACTATTTTGCAAATAGTATTTTTTTTTTTTAATACTTGACACCATCTACCGGCAGTAGCATACACCAATTTTTTATTTATTTTTTCATAAGAATTAACTGAAAGATTCAGTATTGCCTCAATTACCAAGCCTGTCAGTAACTGCAGTTTGCATAAATTAAATATTGCATAAATTAAATATTACCAGTATTGCGGAAAAAGTAGATCCGAACACACACACAAGTAGGGCTTGAAGTTTTCAGGTTTTATTTTTAATCACGAGAAGTCCCTTTAAACAAATTGAGCTGATTCTGTTTCATATTTAAACTCAGAAAAAGCTTTTAATTACAAAACAATCTTTGTTTTTACCTTCATATCTTGCCTGAGCCTAATTCTGGTCCCCTTAATTTTATTTCAAACAGAGCTGACAAATTACGTAATTTGTTCATTCCCGATCCTACTTTTAACTCGCATTTCATTTTTGCAGTCCCCTAATTTAACGCTGTGTTTTTGTTTATTTATTTATTTATTTATTATTATTATTATTATTATTATTATTATTATTATTATTATTATTATTATTATTATTATTATTATTATTATTATTATTATTATTATTATTATTTATGTATTTATGTATTTATGTATTTATGTATTTATTTATTTCTTAGCAGCCGCCCTTATCCTGCGCGACTTACAGTCGTAAACAAAAATACATTTCAAGGATCACAGTACAAGTAATAATACGGTCGAGCAAGATAAATACAATGACTTTGGTTCTAGCAAGTACAAGTACGATTCAAGAAAAATACGATTTTCCCTTGCACTCAAAAATGTGTTACAGTGGTATCTTGGACTTGGTGTCCTTGTTTTCAGAACATTTTGGGGAACGTACTTCAGAAACCATAAAGCTTCTCTCTTTTTTTCAACACTAAATTTTGTATTTAGTTTAATTTCTTGAAATAAAAAACGTTAAGCATTTTCTGATTATTATCTATTTCGCTTAGTGTTTTCAAAGAGATACATGTACAACAACGTGTTATTCTATTACTTGACGGACCTTATACAATACTTCTTGAATGTTTTGTTGAAAAATATTGCTGCGGGACACAAGGTAAAAAATAACTAGCCATTGATAGGTTGCATTTCTGAAACTGCAGCTCGGCACCGTTGGTTGTGCTTGGCAGAAAAGGGCATAGCTGGAATAGGCTAGTGAGTCGGGGGTATAGCTCAGTGGTAGAGCATTTGACTGCAGATCAAGAGGTCCCCGGTTCAAATCCGAGTGCCCCCTTTTTTTCTAAATTAAAATACAAAATGCACGTTAACATTTTTTATTTCAGCTAGAAGCAAAAATTAGTGTTTCAAAGACAGCAACGAGCTACAGACAGGGTTTGAAGACGTGATCCTCAAGTTACGGGACCAAACACCTTACCACTTGGCCACCGCACCCTTTACAAGTGGAGAAATTAGAAGCTTGGCCTCTCTTGAGAAGTCCGCATGGGAAGGCAATCTGGCTGGCCAGTTTAATATAAAAAAGAGTTCCTGTTTGAGCTCAAACCACAAACCTTTCGGTTAACAGTGAACACCAAGGATGGCAACATAGTCATTTAAAAAGACAACAGTGGTCTCCAAATGTATTTAAAATACAAACATAAAATAGGTTGCCAGAAATATATTATCAATAGAAATTAGTAAATACTATTTTGCAAATAGTATTTTTTTTTTTTAATACTTGACACCATCTACCGGCAGTAGCATACACCAATTTTTTATTTATTTTTTCATAAGAATTAACTGAAAGATTCAGTATTGCCTCAATTACCAAGCCTGTCAGTAACTGCAGTTTGCATAAATTAAATATTGCATAAATTAAATATTACCAGTATTGCGGAAAAAGTAGATCCGAACACACACACAAGTAGGGCTTGAAGTTTTCAGGTTTTATTTTTAATCACGAGAAGTCCCTTTAAACAAATTGAGCTGATTCTGTTTCATATTTAAACTCAGAAAAAGCTTTTAATTACAAAACAATCTTTGTTTTTACCTTCATATCTTGCCTGAGCCTAATTCTGGTCCCCTTAATTTTATTTCAAACAGAGCTGACAAATTACGTAATTTGTTCATTCCCGATCCTACTTTTAACTCGCATTTCATTTTTGCAGTCCCCTAATTTAACGCTGTGTTTTTGTTTATTTATTTATTTATTTATTTATTTATTTATTATTATTATTATTATTATTATTATTATTATTATTATTATTATTATTATTATTTATGTATTTATGTATTTATGTATTTATGTAGTTATGTATTTATTTATTTCTTAGCAGCCGCCCTTATCCTGCGCGACTTACAGTCGTAAACAAAAATACATTTCAAGGATCACAGTACAAGTAATAATACGGTCGAGCAAGATAAATACAATGACTTTGGTTCTAGCAAGTACAAGTACGATTCAAGAAAAATACGATTTTCCCTTGCACTCAAAAATGTGTTACAGTGGCATCTTGGACTTGGTGTCCTTGTTTTCAGAACATTTTGGGGAACGTACTTCAGAAACCATAAAGCTTCTCTCTTTTTTTCAACACTAAATTTTGTATTTAGTTTAATTTCTTGAAATAAAAAACGTTAAGCATTTTCTGATTATTATCTATTTCGCTTAGTGTTTTCAAAGAGATACATGTACAACAACGTGTTATTCTATTACTTGACGGACCTTATACAATACTTCTTGAATGTTTTGTTGAAAAATATTGCTGCGGGACACAAGGTAAAAAATAACTAGCCATTGATAGGTTGCATTTCTGAAACTGCAGCTCGGCACCGTTGGTTGTGCTTGGCAGAAAAGGGCATAGCTGGAATAGGCTAGTGAGTCGGGGGTATAGCTCAGTGGTAGAGCATTTGACTGCAGATCAAGAGGTCCCCGGTTCAAATCCGAGTGCCCCCTTTTTTTCTAAATTAAAATACAAAATGCACGTTAACATTTTTTATTTCAGCTAGAAGCAAAAATTAGTGTTTCAAAGACAGCAACGAGCTACAGACAGGGTTTGAAGACGTGATCCTCAAGTTACGGGACCAAACACCTTACCACTTGGCCACCGCACCCTTTACAACTGGAGAAATTAGAAGCTTGGCCTCTCTTGAGAAGGCCGCCTGGGAAGGCAATCTGGCTGGCCAGTTTAATATAAAAAAGAGTTCCTGTTTGAACTCAAAGCACAAACCTTTCGGTTAACAGTGAACGCCAAGGATGGCAACATAGTCACGGAAAATATTTAAAAAGACAACAGTGGTCTCCAAATGTATTTAAAATACAAACATAAAATAGGTTGCCAGAAATATATTATCAATAGAAATTAGTAAATACTATTTTGCAAATAGTATTTTTTTTAATACTTGACACCATCTACCGGCTGTAGCATACACCAATTTTTTATTTATTTTTTCATAAGAATTAACTGAAAGATTCAGTATTGCCTCAATTACCAAGCCTGTCAGTAACTGCAGTTTGCATAAATTAAATATTGCATAAATTAAATATTACCAGTATTGCGGAAAAAGTAGATCCGAACACACACACAAGTAGGGCTTGAAGTTTTCAGGTTTTATTTTTAATCACGAGAAGTCCCTTTAAACAAATTGAGCTGATTCTGTTTCATATTTAAACTCAGAAAAAGCTTTTAATTACAAAACAATCTTTGTTTTTACCTTCATATCTTGCCTGAGCCTAATTCTGGTCCCCTTAATTTTATTTCAAACAGAGCTGACAAATTACGTAATTTGTTCATTCCCGATCCTACTTTTAACTCGCATTTCATTTTTGCAGTCCCCTAATTTAACGCTGTGTTTTTGTTTATTTATTTATTTATTTATTTATTATTATTATTATTATTATTATTATTATTATTATTATTATTATTATTATTATTATTATTATTATTATTATTTATGTATTTATGTATTTATGTATTTATTTATTTCTTAGCAGCCGCCCTTATCCTGCGCGACTTACAGTCGTAAACAAAAATACATTTCAAGGATCACAGTACAAGTAATAATACGGTCGAGCAAGATAAATACAATGACTTTGGTTCTAGCAAGTACAAGTACGATTCAAGAAAAATACGATTTTCCCTTGCACTCAAAAATGTGTTACAGTGGCATCTTGGACTTGGTGTCCTTGTTTTCAGAACATTTTGGGGAACGTACTTCAGAAACCATAAAGCTTCTCTCTTTTTTTCAACACTAAATTTTGTATTTAGTTTAATTTCTTGAAATAAAAAACGTTAAGCATTTTCTGATTATTATCTATTTCGCTTAGTGTTTTCAAAGAGATACATGTACAACAACGTGTTATTCTATTACTTGACGGACCTTATACAATACTTCTTGAATGTTTTGTTGAAAAATATTGCTGCGGGACACAAGGTAAAAAATAACTAGCCATTGATAGGTTGCATTTCTGAAACTGCAGCTCGGCACCGTTGGTTGTGCTTGGCAGAAAAGGGCATAGCTGGAATAGGCTAGTGAGTCGGGGGTATAGCTCAGTGGTAGAGCATTTGACTGCAGATCAAGAGGTCCCCGGTTCAAATCCGAGTGCCCCCTTTTTTTCTAAATTAAAATACAAAATGCACGTTAACATTTTTTATTTCAGCTAGAAGCAAAAATTAGTGTTTCAAAGACAGCAACGAGCTACAGACAGGGTTTGAAGACGTGATCCTCAAGTTACGGGACCAAACACCTTACCACTTGGCCACCGCACCCTTTACAAGTGGAGAAATTAGAAGCTTGGCCTCTCTTGAGAAGTCCGCATGGGAAGGCAATCTGGCTGGCCAGTTTAATATAAAAAAGAGTTCCTGTTTGAGCTCAAACCACAAACCTTTCGGTTAACAGTGAACACCAAGGATGGCAACATAGTCATTTAAAAAGACAACAGTGGTCTCCAAATGTATTTAAAATACAAACATAAAATAGGTTGCCAGAAATATATTATCAATAGAAATTAGTAAATACTATTTTGCAAATAGTATTTTTTTTTTTTAATACTTGACACCATCTACCGGCAGTAGCATACACCAATTTTTTATTTATTTTTTCATAAGAATTAACTGAAAGATTCAGTATTGCCTCAATTACCAAGCCTGTCAGTAACTGCAGTTTGCATAAATTAAATATTGCATAAATTAAATATTACCAGTATTGCGGAAAAAGTAGATCCGAACACACACACAAGTAGGGCTTGAAGTTTTCAGGTTTTATTTTTAATCACGAGAAGTCCCTTTAAACAAATTGAGCTGATTCTGTTTCATATTTAAACTCAGAAAAAGCTTTTAATTACAAAACAATCTTTGTTTTTACCTTCATATCTTGCCTGAGCCTAATTCTGGTCCCCTTAATTTTATTTCAAACAGAGCTGACAAATTACGTAATTTGTTCATTCCCGATCCTACTTTTAACTCGCATTTCATTTTTGCAGTCCCCTAATTTAACGCTGTGTTTTTGTTTATTTATTTATTTATTTATTTATTATTATTATTATTATTATTATTATTATTATTATTATTATTATTATTATTATTTATGTATTTATGTATTTATGTATTTATTTATTTCTTAGCAGCCGCCCTTATCCTGCGCGACTTACAGTCGTAAACAAAAATACATTTCAAGGATCACAGTACAAGTAATAATACGGTCGAGCAAGATAAATACAATGACTTTGGTTCTAGCAAGTACAAGTACGATTCAAGAAAAATACGATTTTCCCTTGCACTCAAAAATGTGTTACAGTGGCATCTTGGACTTGGTGTCCTTGTTTTCAGAACATTTTGGGGAACGTACTTCAGAAACCATAAAGCTTCTCTCTTTTTTTCAACACTAAATTTTGTATTTAGTTTAATTTCTTGAAATAAAAAACGTTAAGCATTTTCTGATTATTATCTATTTCGCTTAGTGTTTTCAAAGAGATACATGTACAACAACGTGTTATTCTATTACTTGACGGACCTTATACAATACTTCTTGAATGTTTTGTTGAAAAATATTGCTGCGGGACACAAGGTAAAAAATAACTAGCCATTGATAGGTTGCATTTCTGAAACTGCAGCTCGGCACCGTTGGTTGTGCTTGGCAGAAAAGGGCATAGCTGGAATAGGCTAGTGAGTCGGGGGTATAGCTCAGTGGTAGAGCATTTGACTGCAGATCAAGAGGTCCCCGGTTCAAATCCGAGTGCCCCCTTTTTTTCTAAATTAAAATACAAAATGCACGTTAACATTTTTTATTTCAGCTAGAAGCAAAAATTAGTGTTTCAAAGACAGCAACAAGCTACAGACAGGGTTTGAAGACATGATCCTCAAGTTACGAGACCAAACACCTTACCACTTGGCCACCGCACCCTTTACAAGTGGAGAAATTAGAAGCTTGGCCTCTCTTGAGAAGGCCGCCTGGGAAGGCAATCTGGCTGGCCAGTTTAATATAAAAAAGAGTTCCTGTTTGAACTCAAAGCACAAACCTTTCGGTTAACAGTGAACGCCAAGGATGGCAACATAGTCACGGAAAATATTTAAAAAGACAACAGTGGTCTCCAAATGTATTTAAAATACAAACATAAAATAGGTTGCCAGAAATATATTATCAATAGAAATTAGTAAATACTATTTTGCAAATAGTATTTTTTTTAATACTTGACACCATCTACCGGCTGTAGCATACACCAATTTTTTATTTATTTTTTCATAAGAATTAACTGAAAGATTCAGTATTGCCTCAATTACCAAGCCTGTCAGTAACTGCAGTTTGCATAAATTAAATATTGCATAAATTAAATATTACCAGTATTGCGGAAAAAGTAGATCCGAACACACACACAAGTAGGGCTTGAAGTTTTCAGGTTTTATTTTTAATCACGAGAAGTCCCTTTAAACAAATTGAGCTGATTCTGTTTCATATTTAAACTCAGAAAAAGCTTTTAATTACAAAACAATCTTTGTTTTTACCTTCATATCTTGCCTGAGCCTAATTCTGGTCCCCTTAATTTTATTTCAAACAGAGCTGACAAATTACGTAATTTGTTCATTCCCGATCCTACTTTTAACTCGCATTTCATTTTTGCAGTCCCCTAATTTAACGCTGTGTTTTTGTTTATTTATTTATTTATTTATTTATTTATTTATTATTATTATTATTATTATTATTATTATTATTATTATTATTTATGTATTTATGTATTTATGTATTTATTTATTTCTTAGCAGCCGCCCTTATCCTGCGCGACTTACAGTCGTAAACAAAAATACATTTCAAGGATCACAGTACAAGTAATAATACGGTCGAGCAAGATAAATACAATGACTTTGGTTCTAGCAAGTACAAGTACGATTCAAGAAAAATACGATTTTCCCTTGCACTCAAAAATGTGTTACAGTGGTATCTTGGACTTGGTGTCCTTGTTTTCAGAACATTTTGGGGAACGTACTTCAGAAACCATAAAGCTTCTCTCTTTTTTTCAACACTAAATTTTGTATTTAGTTTAATTTCTTGAAATAAAAAACGTTAAGCATTTTCTGATTATTATCTATTTCGCTTAGTGTTTTCAAAGAGATACATGTACAACAACGTGTTATTCTATTACTTGACGGACCTTATACAATACTTCTTGAATGTTTTGTTGAAAAATATTGCTGCGGGACACAAGGTAAAAAATAACTAGCCATTGATAGGTTGCATTTCTGAAACTGCAGCTCGGCACCGTTGGTTGTGCTTGGCAGAAAAGGGCATAGCTGGAATAGGCTAGTGAGTCGGGGGTATAGCTCAGTGGTAGAGCATTTGACTGCAGATCAAGAGGTCCCCGGTTCAAATCCGAGTGCCCCCTTTTTTTCTAAATTAAAATACAAAATGCACGTTAACATTTTTTATTTCAGCTAGAAGCAAAAATTAGTGTTTCAAAGACAGCAACGAGCTACAGACAGGGTTTGAAGACGTGATCCTCAAGTTACGGGACCAAACACCTTACCACTTGGCCACCGCACCCTTTACAAGTGGAGAAATTAGAAGCTTGGCCTCTCTTGAGAAGTCCGCATGGGAAGGCAATCTGGCTGGCCAGTTTAATATAAAAAAGAGTTCCTGTTTGAGCTCAAACCACAAACCTTTCGGTTAACAGTGAACACCAAGGATGGCAACATAGTCATTTAAAAAGACAACAGTGGTCTCCAAATGTATTTAAAATACAAACATAAAATAGGTTGCCAGAAATATATTATCAATAGAAATTAGTAAATACTATTTTGCAAATAGTATTTTTTTTTTTTAATACTTGACACCATCTACCGGCAGTAGCATACACCAATTTTTTATTTATTTTTTCATAAGAATTAACTGAAAGATTCAGTATTGCCTCAATTACCAAGCCTGTCAGTAACTGCAGTTTGCATAAATTAAATATTGCATAAATTAAATATTACCAGTATTGCGGAAAAAGTAGATCCGAACACACACACAAGTAGGGCTTGAAGTTTTCAGGTTTTATTTTTAATCACGAGAAGTCCCTTTAAACAAATTGAGCTGATTCTGTTTCATATTTAAACTCAGAAAAAGCTTTTAATTACAAAACAATCTTTGTTTTTACCTTCATATCTTGCCTGAGCCTAATTCTGGTCCCCTTAATTTTATTTCAAACAGAGCTGACAAATTACGTAATTTGTTCATTCCCGATCCTACTTTTAACTCGCATTTCATTTTTGCAGTCCCCTAATTTAACGCTGTGTTTTTGTTTATTTATTTATTTATTTATTTATTTATTTATTATTATTATTATTATTATTATTATTATTATTATTATTATTATTATTATTATTTATGTATTTATGTATTTATGTATTTATGTAGTTATGTATTTATTTATTTCTTAGCAGCCGCCCTTATCCTGCGCGACTTACAGTCGTAAACAAAAATACATTTCAAGGATCACAGTACAAGTAATAATACGGTCGAGCAAGATAAATACAATGACTTTGGTTCTAGCAAGTACAAGTACGATTCAAGAAAAATACGATTTTCCCTTGCACTCAAAAATGTGTTACAGTGGCATCTTGGACTTGGTGTCCTTGTTTTCAGAACATTTTGGGGAACGTACTTCAGAAACCATAAAGCTTCTCTCTTTTTTTCAACACTAAATTTTGTATTTAGTTTAATTTCTTGAAATAAAAAACGTTAAGCATTTTCTGATTATTATCTATTTCGCTTAGTGTTTTCAAAGAGATACATGTACAACAACGTGTTATTCTATTACTTGACGGACCTTATACAATACTTCTTGAATGTTTTGTTGAAAAATATTGCTGCGGGACACAAGGTAAAAAATAACTAGCCATTGATAGGTTGCATTTCTGAAACTGCAGCTCGGCACCGTTGGTTGTGCTTGGCAGAAAAGGGCATAGCTGGAATAGGCTAGTGAGTCGGGGGTATAGCTCAGTGGTAGAGCATTTGACTGCAGATCAAGAGGTCCCCGGTTCAAATCCGAGTGCCCCCTTTTTTTCTAAATTAAAATACAAAATGCACGTTAACATTTTTTATTTCAGCTAGAAGCAAAAATTAGTGTTTCAAAGACAGCAACGAGCTACAGACAGGGTTTGAAGACGTGATCCTCAAGTTACGGGACCAAACACCTTACCACTTGGCCACCGCACCCTTTACAACTGGAGAAATTAGAAGCTTGGCCTCTCTTGAGAAGGCCGCCTGGGAAGGCAATCTGGCTGGCCAGTTTAATATAAAAAAGAGTTCCTGTTTGAACTCAAAGCACAAACCTTTCGGTTAACAGTGAACGCCAAGGATGGCAACATAGTCACGGAAAATATTTAAAAAGACAACAGTGGTCTCCAAATGTATTTAAAATACAAACATAAAATAGGTTGCCAGAAATATATTATCAATAGAAATTAGTAAATACTATTTTGCAAATAGTATTTTTTTTAATACTTGACACCATCTACCGGCTGTAGCATACACCAATTTTTTATTTATTTTTTCATAAGAATTAACTGAAAGATTCAGTATTGCCTCAATTACCAAGCCTGTCAGTAACTGCAGTTTGCATAAATTAAATATTGCATAAATTAAATATTACCAGTATTGCGGAAAAAGTAGATCCGAACACACACACAAGTAGGGCTTGAAGTTTTCAGGTTTTATTTTTAATCACGAGAAGTCCCTTTAAACAAATTGAGCTGATTCTGTTTCATATTTAAACTCAGAAAAAGCTTTTAATTACAAAACAATCTTTGTTTTTACCTTCATATCTTGCCTGAGCCTAATTCTGGTCCCCTTAATTTTATTTCAAACAGAGCTGACAAATTACGTAATTTGTTCATTCCCGATCCTACTTTTAACTCGCATTTCATTTTTGCAGTCCCCTAATTTAACGCTGTGTTTTTGTTTATTTATTTATTTATTTATTTATTATTATTATTATTATTATTATTATTATTATTATTATTATTATTATTATTATTATTATTATTATTATTATTATTTATGTATTTATGTATTTATGTATTTATTTATTTCTTAGCAGCCGCCCTTATCCTGCGCGACTTACAGTCGTAAACAAAAATACATTTCAAGGATCACAGTACAAGTAATAATACGGTCGAGCAAGATAAATACAATGACTTTGGTTCTAGCAAGTACAAGTACGATTCAAGAAAAATACGATTTTCCCTTGCACTCAAAAATGTGTTACAGTGGCATCTTGGACTTGGTGTCCTTGTTTTCAGAACATTTTGGGGAACGTACTTCAGAAACCATAAAGCTTCTCTCTTTTTTTCAACACTAAATTTTGTATTTAGTTTAATTTCTTGAAATAAAAAACGTTAAGCATTTTCTGATTATTATCTATTTCGCTTAGTGTTTTCAAAGAGATACATGTACAACAACGTGTTATTCTATTACTTGACGGACCTTATACAATACTTCTTGAATGTTTTGTTGAAAAATATTGCTGCGGGACACAAGGTAAAAAATAACTAGCCATTGATAGGTTGCATTTCTGAAACTGCAGCTCGGCACCGTTGGTTGTGCTTGGCAGAAAAGGGCATAGCTGGAATAGGCTAGTGAGTCGGGGGTATAGCTCAGTGGTAGAGCATTTGACTGCAGATCAAGAGGTCCCCGGTTCAAATCCGAGTGCCCCCTTTTTTTCTAAATTAAAATACAAAATGCACGTTAACATTTTTTATTTCAGCTAGAAGCAAAAATTAGTGTTTCAAAGACAGCAACGAGCTACAGACAGGGTTTGAAGACGTGATCCTCAAGTTACGGGACCAAACACCTTACCACTTGGCCACCGCACCCTTTACAAGTGGAGAAATTAGAAGCTTGGCCTCTCTTGAGAAGTCCGCATGGGAAGGCAATCTGGCTGGCCAGTTTAATATAAAAAAGAGTTCCTGTTTGAGCTCAAACCACAAACCTTTCGGTTAACAGTGAACACCAAGGATGGCAACATAGTCATTTAAAAAGACAACAGTGGTCTCCAAATGTATTTAAAATACAAACATAAAATAGGTTGCCAGAAATATATTATCAATAGAAATTAGTAAATACTATTTTGCAAATAGTATTTTTTTTTTTTAATACTTGACACCATCTACCGGCAGTAGCATACACCAATTTTTTATTTATTTTTTCATAAGAATTAACTGAAAGATTCAGTATTGCCTCAATTACCAAGCCTGTCAGTAACTGCAGTTTGCATAAATTAAATATTGCATAAATTAAATATTACCAGTATTGCGGAAAAAGTAGATCCGAACACACACACAAGTAGGGCTTGAAGTTTTCAGGTTTTATTTTTAATCACGAGAAGTCCCTTTAAACAAATTGAGCTGATTCTGTTTCATATTTAAACTCAGAAAAAGCTTTTAATTACAAAACAATCTTTGTTTTTACCTTCATATCTTGCCTGAGCCTAATTCTGGTCCCCTTAATTTTATTTCAAACAGAGCTGACAAATTACGTAATTTGTTCATTCCCGATCCTACTTTTAACTCGCATTTCATTTTTGCAGTCCCCTAATTTAACGCTGTGTTTTTGTTTATTTATTTATTTATTTATTTATTATTATTATTATTATTATTATTATTATTATTATTATTATTATTATTATTATTTATGTATTTATGTATTTATGTATTTATTTATTTCTTAGCAGCCGCCCTTATCCTGCGCGACTTACAGTCGTAAACAAAAATACATTTCAAGGATCACAGTACAAGTAATAATACGGTCGAGCAAGATAAATACAATGACTTTGGTTCTAGCAAGTACAAGTACGATTCAAGAAAAATACGATTTTCCCTTGCACTCAAAAATGTGTTACAGTGGCATCTTGGACTTGGTGTCCTTGTTTTCAGAACATTTTGGGGAACGTACTTCAGAAACCATAAAGCTTCTCTCTTTTTTTCAACACTAAATTTTGTATTTAGTTTAATTTCTTGAAATAAAAAACGTTAAGCATTTTCTGATTATTATCTATTTCGCTTAGTGTTTTCAAAGAGATACATGTACAACAACGTGTTATTCTATTACTTGACGGACCTTATACAATACTTCTTGAATGTTTTGTTGAAAAATATTGCTGCGGGACACAAGGTAAAAAATAACTAGCCATTGATAGGTTGCATTTCTGAAACTGCAGCTCGGCACCGTTGGTTGTGCTTGGCAGAAAAGGGCATAGCTGGAATAGGCTAGTGAGTCGGGGGTATAGCTCAGTGGTAGAGCATTTGACTGCAGATCAAGAGGTCCCCGGTTCAAATCCGAGTGCCCCCTTTTTTTCTAAATTAAAATACAAAATGCACGTTAACATTTTTTATTTCAGCTAGAAGCAAAAATTAGTGTTTCAAAGACAGCAACAAGCTACAGACAGGGTTTGAAGACATGATCCTCAAGTTACGAGACCAAACACCTTACCACTTGGCCACCGCACCCTTTACAAGTGGAGAAATTAGAAGCTTGGCCTCTCTTGAGAAGGCCGCCTGGGAAGGCAATCTGGCTGGCCAGTTTAATATAAAAAAGAGTTCCTGTTTGAACTCAAAGCACAAACCTTTCGGTTAACAGTGAACGCCAAGGATGGCAACATAGTCACGGAAAATATTTAAAAAGACAACAGTGGTCTCCAAATGTATTTAAAATACAAACATAAAATAGGTTGCCAGAAATATATTATCAATAGAAATTAGTAAATACTATTTTGCAAATAGTATTTTTTTTAATACTTGACACCATCTACCGGCTGTAGCATACACCAATTTTTTATTTATTTTTTCATAAGAATTAACTGAAAGATTCAGTATTGCCTCAATTACCAAGCCTGTCAGTAACTGCAGTTTGCATAAATTAAATATTGCATAAATTAAATATTACCAGTATTGCGGAAAAAGTAGATCCGAACACACACACAAGTAGGGCTTGAAGTTTTCAGGTTTTATTTTTAATCACGAGAAGTCCCTTTAAACAAATTGAGCTGATTCTGTTTCATATTTAAACTCAGAAAAAGCTTTTAATTACAAAACAATCTTTGTTTTTACCTTCATATCTTGCCTGAGCCTAATTCTGGTCCCCTTAATTTTATTTCAAACAGAGCTGACAAATTACGTAATTTGTTCATTCCCGATCCTACTTTTAACTCGCATTTCATTTTTGCAGTCCCCTAATTTAACGCTGTGTTTTTGTTTATTTATTTATTTATTTATTTATTATTATTATTATTATTATTATTATTATTATTATTATTATTATTATTATTATTATTATTATTATTATTTATGTATTTATGTATTTATGTATTTATTTATTTCTTAGCAGCCGCCCTTATCCTGCGCGACTTACAGTCGTAAACAAAAATACATTTCAAGGATCACAGTACAAGTAATAATACGGTCGAGCAAGATAAATACAATGACTTTGGTTCTAGCAAGTACAAGTACGATTCAAGAAAAATACGATTTTCCCTTGCACTCAAAAATGTGTTACAGTGGCATCTTGGACTTGGTGTCCTTGTTTTCAGAACATTTTGGGGAACGTACTTCAGAAACCATAAAGCTTCTCTCTTTTTTTCAACACTAAATTTTGTATTTAGTTTAATTTCTTGAAATAAAAAACGTTAAGCATTTTCTGATTATTATCTATTTCGCTTAGTGTTTTCAAAGAGATACATGTACAACAACGTGTTATTCTATTACTTGACGGACCTTATACAATACTTCTTGAATGTTTTGTTGAAAAATATTGCTGCGGGACACAAGGTAAAAAATAACTAGCCATTGATAGGTTGCATTTCTGAAACTGCAGCTCGGCACCGTTGGTTGTGCTTGGCAGAAAAGGGCATAGCTGGAATAGGCTAGTGAGTCGGGGGTATAGCTCAGTGGTAGAGCATTTGACTGCAGATCAAGAGGTCCCCGGTTCAAATCCGAGTGCCCCCTTTTTTTCTAAATTAAAATACAAAATGCACGTTAACATTTTTTATTTCAGCTAGAAGCAAAAATTAGTGTTTCAAAGACAGCAACGAGCTACAGACAGGGTTTGAAGACGTGATCCTCAAGTTACGGGACCAAACACCTTACCACTTGGCCACCGCACCCTTTACAAGTGGAGAAATTAGAAGCTTGGCCTCTCTTGAGAAGTCCGCATGGGAAGGCAATCTGGCTGGCCAGTTTAATATAAAAAAGAGTTCCTGTTTGAGCTCAAACCACAAACCTTTCGGTTAACAGTGAACACCAAGGATGGCAACATAGTCATTTAAAAAGACAACAGTGGTCTCCAAATGTATTTAAAATACAAACATAAAATAGGTTGCCAGAAATATATTATCAATAGAAATTAGTAAATACTATTTTGCAAATAGTATTTTTTTTTTTTAATACTTGACACCATCTACCGGCAGTAGCATACACCAATTTTTTATTTATTTTTTCATAAGAATTAACTGAAAGATTCAGTATTGCCTCAATTACCAAGCCTGTCAGTAACTGCAGTTTGCATAAATTAAATATTGCATAAATTAAATATTACCAGTATTGCGGAAAAAGTAGATCCGAACACACACACAAGTAGGGCTTGAAGTTTTCAGGTTTTATTTTTAATCACGAGAAGTCCCTTTAAACAAATTGAGCTGATTCTGTTTCATATTTAAACTCAGAAAAAGCTTTTAATTACAAAACAATCTTTGTTTTTACCTTCATATCTTGCCTGAGCCTAATTCTGGTCCCCTTAATTTTATTTCAAACAGAGCTGACAAATTACGTAATTTGTTCATTCCCGATCCTACTTTTAACTCGCATTTCATTTTTGCAGTCCCCTAATTTAACGCTGTGTTTTTGTTTATTTATTTATTTATTTATTTATTTATTTATTATTATTATTATTATTATTATTATTATTATTATTATTATTATTATTATTATTATTATTTATGTATTTATGTATTTATGTAGTTATGTATTTATTTATTTCTTAGCAGCCGCCCTTATCCTGCGCGACTTACAGTCGTAAACAAAAATACATTTCAAGGATCACAGTACAAGTAATAATACGGTCGAGCAAGATAAATACAATGACTTTGGTTCTAGCAAGTACAAGTACGATTCAAGAAAAATACGATTTTCCCTTGCACTCAAAAATGTGTTACAGTGGCATCTTGGACTTGGTGTCCTTGTTTTCAGAACATTTTGGGGAACGTACTTCAGAAACCATAAAGCTTCTCTCTTTTTTTCAACACTAAATTTTGTATTTAGTTTAATTTCTTGAAATAAAAAACGTTAAGCATTTTCTGATTATTATCTATTTCGCTTAGTGTTTTCAAAGAGATACATGTACAACAACGTGTTATTCTATTACTTGACGGACCTTATACAATACTTCTTGAATGTTTTGTTGAAAAATATTGCTGCGGGACACAAGGTAAAAAATAACTAGCCATTGATAGGTTGCATTTCTGAAACTGCAGCTCGGCACCGTTGGTTGTGCTTGGCAGAAAAGGGCATAGCTGGAATAGGCTAGTGAGTCGGGGGTATAGCTCAGTGGTAGAGCATTTGACTGCAGATCAAGAGGTCCCCGGTTCAAATCCGAGTGCCCCCTTTTTTTCTAAATTAAAATACAAAATGCACGTTAACATTTTTTATTTCAGCTAGAAGCAAAAATTAGTGTTTCAAAGACAGCAACAAGCTACAGACAGGGTTTGAAGACATGATCCTCAAGTTACGAGACCAAACACCTTACCACTTGGCCACCGCACCCTTTACAAGTGGAGAAATTAGAAGCTTGGCCTCTCTTGAGAAGTCCGCATGGGAAGGCAATCTGGCTGGCCAGTTTAATATAAAAAAGAGTTCCTGTTTGTGCTCAAACCACAAACCTTTCGGTTAACAGTGAACGCCAAGGATGGCAACATAGTCACGGAAAATATTTAAAAAGACAATAGTGGTCTCCAAATGTATTTAAAATACAAACATAAAATAGGTTGCCAGAAATATATTATCAATAGAAATTAGTAAATACTATTTTGCAAATAGTATTTTTTTTAATACTTGACACCATCTACCGGCTGTAGCATACACCAATTTTTTATTTATTTTTTCATAAGAATTAACTGAAAGATTCAGTATTGCCTCAATTACCAAGCCTGTCAGTAACTGCAGTTTGCATAAATTAAATATTGCATAAATTAAATATTACCAGTATTGCGGAAAAAGTAGATCCGAACACACACACAAGTAGGGCTTGAAGTTTTCAGGTTTT
>NW_026708550.1:0-46904 GCF_902713425.1 Acipenser ruthenus | reverse complement strand
AGCACTAACTCGTTGTTTTTAAAAGTAAGTGCTTTTTGTTGGGGTACTCTGTAGTTGATTTTTTCATCAGATATTTCACTCTCTCTGTCTCCATTGAGAACAGTCCATCTCCAGCTTTATTTTTGAATGAACACTTTCAGGCTACTTCAAAAAGGGGCATTCACTTTACTTTTCTTGTAGTAAGTGCTTTTCTTTGGGGTAGCTTTATTGCTGCATTTCAACCAGTAACTCTTCAAATCAATGTTGTTTGTCAATCGTATCCTACAACAACGTTTTATTTTGAATTAATCTCCAACTTTAGTACTGCCTTTGTTTCTTGTAACAGTAAGGCTATCAAGTTGGGGCAAATGTGAGAATAATATACTGCTTTTTATTTACCAAAATGTAACCCAGTACACAGTACAGTGAATATGAACCTGGACAAATGTAATGCCAGGTGACAGTTTTAAACAGACAAGATTTGTTTTATTCAGAAGGATTTTTGTAACGTATACACTGACTGGTTTTATGTGTTAGAAAGTTGTTTGAATTTGCATCGCTTCAGTTGCTTCTCACTTGGAAGCCTCGTTTCTACAGGTTTTGGGGCAGAAAAGGAATTACTCTTTACTTTGCTAATGATATTTTAGAATTCACCAACGACCAATTATATCAACATCATTTTTAACCATGCAGGCTACTTCAAAAAAGGCATTCTCTTTCATTTATTATAGTAAGTGCTTTTCTTTGGGGTAGCTTTATTGGCGTTTATCAGCCAGTATCTCAACATGTTGTGTTTTTATATCCAAAGCTACAACAGTTCCTTTTGAATTCTACTTCAACTTTAGTACTGTCTTTTATAAATAAGAGTAAGTGCTATCAAGTTGGGGCAAAATTTGAGGATACTAAGCTTCTCTTCTCTGCTGTTTCTCATCCAAACATTAGAAAATCGAAAAATGAATGAAAATGTTCACAAAATTAACTGTGAAAGGATAAGGCTGATCCAGAAATGTCTTATAGTCACAAGGATTACTTTAACAAAAGCACTAACTCGTTCATTGCATTAGTAAGTGCTTTTTGTTGGGGTAGATCTTGGCTGTATTTTTTTTCAATTTACCAATAATGTGTTTTAACAATCAGAATGCGGGCGCAAGGGTTATTTTACAAAATGTTATATCATATCTATCAAATAAATGGACAATGGGTTCAATAAGTATTAACACTTGTATTGACATAGAAACTACATGTGTGAGACTGCTGATTGGGTACTCAACACTATCTTTTGTTTAGTAAAGCAGAAGGAGGTTAAATCATTTTCATTGAGACAAATATAACGACGGTGCAAGAAAGGGGCTTGGCTGCAAATAGTCCCGTTCTTGCCAGATTTCTACCCGAACATAAAAAGGGAGCATTTTTGTAGTAGGAACATTCCTGCAAGGTATCCAGAAGGAGAAGACATTGCCACTAAGAAGGAAGATTTGATTCACCAAGGATTTGCACATGCTGGAATTAAGTAAGTCTTAGTTGTATTTCTTTAAAACAGCACTTTATTGTCCCAGGAGTTGAAATACTTACAGATTGTAATAGTCACAATGATTACTTTAACTTAAGCACTAACTCGTTGTTTTTAAAAGTAAGTGCTTTTTGTTGGGGTACTCTGTAGTTGATTTTTTCATCAGATATTTCACTCTGTCTATCTCCATTGAGAACAGTCCATCTCCAGCTTTATTTTTGATAGAAATGAACACTTTCAGGCTACTTCAAAAAGGGGCATTCACTTTACTTTTCTTGTAGTAAGTGCTTTTCTTTGGGGTAGCTTATTGCTGCATTTCAACCAGTAACTCTTCAAATCAATGTTGTTTGTCAATTGTATCCTACAACAACGTTTTATTTTGAATTAATCTCCAACTTTAGTACTGCCTTTGTTTCTTGTAACAGTAAGGCTATCAAGTTGGGGCAAATGTGAGAATAATATACTGCTTTTTATTTACCAAAATGTAACCCAGTACACAGTACAGTGAATATGAACCAGGACAAATGTAATGCCAGAAGACAGTTTTAAACAGACAAGATTTGTTTTATTCAGAAGGATTA
Organism: Acipenser ruthenus; assembly: GCF_902713425.1. Lineage (NCBI taxonomy): Eukaryota > Metazoa > Chordata > Actinopteri > Acipenseriformes > Acipenseridae > Acipenser > Acipenser ruthenus. The sequence goes on along the minus strand of NW_026708550.1, from coordinate 44,834 downwards.
TTGTAACGTATACACTGACTGGTTTTATGTGTTAGAAAGTTGTTTGAATTTGCATCGTTTCAGTTGCTTCTCACTTGGAAGCCTCGTTTCTACAGGTTTTGGGGCAGAAAAGGAATTACTCTTTACTTTGCTAATGATATTTTAGAATTCACCAACGACCAATTATATCAACATCGTTTTTTAACCATGCAGGCTACTTCAAAAAGGGGCATTCACTTTACTTTTCTTGTAGTAAGTGCTTTTCTTTGGGGTAGCTTTATTGCTGCATTTCAACCAGTAACTCTTCAAATCAATGTTGTTTGTCAATCGTATCTTACAACAACGTTTTATTTTGAATTAATCTCTTTAGTACTGCCTTTGTTTCTTGTAACAGTAAGGCTATCAAGTTGGGGCAAATGTGAGAATAATATACTGCTTTTTATTTACCAAAATGTAACCCAGTACACAGTACAGTGAATATGAACCTGGACAAATGTAATGCCAGGTGACAGTTTTAAACAGACAAGATTTGTTTTATTCAGAAGGATTATTGTAACGTATACACTGACTGGTTTTATGTGTTAGAAAGTTGTTTGAATTTGCATCGTTTCAGTTGCTTCTCACTTGGAAGCCTCGTTTCTACAGGTTTTGGGCAGAAAAGGAATTACTCTTTACTTTGCTAATGATATTTTAGAATTCACCAACGACCAATTATATCAACATCATTTTTTAACCATGCAGGCTACTTCAAAAAGGCATTCTCTTTCATTTATTATAGTAAGTGCTTTTCTTTGGGGTAGCTTTATTGGCGTTTATCAGCCAGTATCTCAACATGTTGTGTTTTTATATCCAAAGCTACAACAGTTCCTTTTGAATTCTACTTCAACTTTAGTACTGTCTTTTATAAATAAGAGTAAGTGCTATCAAGTTGGGGCAAAATTTGAGGATACTAAGCTTCTCTTCTCTGCTGTTTCTCATCCAAACATTAGAAAATCGAAAAATGAATGAAAATGTTCAAAAAATTAACTGTGAAAGGATAAGGCTGATCCAGAAATGTCTTATAGTCACAAGGATTACTTTAACAAAAGCACTAACTCGTTCATTGCATTAGTAAGTGCTTTTTGTTGGGGTAGATCTTGGCTGTATTTTTTTTCAATTTACCAATAATGTGTTTTAACAATCAGAATGCGGGCGCAAGGGTTATTTTACAAAATGTTATATCATATCTATCAAATAAATGGACAATGGGTTCAATAAGTATTAACACTTGTATTGACATAGAAACTACATGTGTGAGACTGCTGATTGGGTACTCAACACTATCTTTTGTTTAGTAAAGCAGAAGGAGGTTAAATCATTTTCATTGAGACAAATATAACGACGGTGCAAGAAAGGGGCTTGGCTGCAAATAGTCCCGTTCTTGCCAGATTTCTACCCGAACATAAAAAGGGAGCATTTTTGTAGTAGGAACATTCCTGCAAGGTATCCAGAAGGAGAAGACATTGCCACTAAGAAGGAAGATTTGTTTCACCAAGGATTTGCACATGCTGGAATTAAGTAAGTCTTAGTTGTATTTCTTTAAAACAACACTTTATTGTCCCAGGAGTTGAAATACTTACAGATTGTAATAGTCACAATGATTACTTTAACTTAAGCACTAACTCGTTGTTTTTAAAAGTAAGTGCTTTTTGTTGGGGTACTCTGTAGTTGATTTTTTCATCAGATATTTCACTCTCTCTGTCTCCATTGAGAACAGTCCATCTCCAGCTTTATTTTTGAATGAACACTTTCAGGCTACTTCAAAAAGGGGCATTCACTTTACTTTTCTTGTAGTAAGTGCTTTTCTTTGGGGTAGCTTTATTGCTGCATTTCAACCAGTAACTCTTCAAATCAATGTTGTTTGTCAATCGTATCCTACAACAACGTTTTATTTTGAATTAATCTCCAACTTTAGTACTGCCTTTGTTTCTTGTAACAGTAAGGCTATCAAGTTGGGGCAAATGTGAGAATAATATACTGCTTTTTATTTACCAAAATGTAACCCAGTACACAGTACAGTGAATATGAACCTGGACAAATGTAATGCCAGGTGACAGTTTTAAACAGACAAGATTTGTTTTATTCAGAAGGATTATTGTATCGTATACACTGACTGGTTTTATGTGTTAGAAAGTTGTTTGAATTTGCATCGTTTCAGTTGCTTCTCACTTGGAAGCCTCGTTTCTACAGGTTTTGGGGCAGAAAAGGAATTACTCTTTACTTTGCTAATGATATTTTAGAATTCACCAACGACCAATTATATCAACATCATTTTTTAACCATGCAGGCTACTTCAAAAAAAGGCATTCTCTTTCATTTATTATAGTAAGTTCTTTTCTTTGGGGTAGCTTTATTGGCGTTTATCAGCCAGTATCTCAACATGTTGTGTTTTTATATCCAAAGCTACAACAGTTCCTTTTGAATTCTACTTCAACTTTAGTACTGTCTTTTATAAATAAGAGTAAGTGCTATCAAGTTGGGGCAAAATTTGAGGATACTAAGCTTCTCTTCTCTGCTGTTTCTCATCCAAACATTAGAAAATCAAAAAATGAATGAAAATGTTCACAAAATTAACTGTGAAAGGATAAGGCTGATCCAGAAATGTCTTATAGTCACAAGGATTACTTTAACAAAAGCACTAACTCGTTCATTGCACTAGTAAGTGCTTTTTGTTGGGGTAGATCTTGGCTGTATTTTTTTTCAATTTACCAATAATGTGTTTTAACAATCAGAATGCGGGCGCAAGGGTTATTTTACAAAATGTTATGTCATTTCTATCAAATAATTGGACAATGGGTTCAATAAGTATTAACACTTGTATTGACATAGAAACTACATGTGTGAGACTGCTGATTGGGTACTCAACACTATCTTTTGTTTAGTAAAGCAGAAGGAGGTTAAATCATTTTCATTGAGACAAATATAACGACGGTGCAAGAAAGGGGCTTGGCTGCAAATAGTCCCGTTCTTGCCAGATTTCTACCCGAACAAAAAAAGGGAGCATTTTTGTAGTAGGAACATTCCTGCAAGGTATCCAGAAGGAGAAGACATTGCCACTAAGAAGGAAGATTTGTTTCACCAAGGATTTGCACATGCTGGAATTAAGTAAGTCTTAGTTGTATTTCTTTAAAACAACACTTTATTGTCCCAGGAGTTGAAATACTTACAGATTGTAATAGTCACAATGATTACTTTAACTTAAGCACTAACTCGTTGTTTTTAAAAGTAAGTGCTTTTTGTTGGGGTACTCTGTAGTTGATTTTTTCATCAGATATTTCACTCTCTCTGTCTCCATTGAGAACAGTCCATCTCCAGCTTTATTTTTGAATGAACACTTTCAGGCTACTTCAAAAAGGGGCATTCACTTTACTTTTCTTGTAGTAAGTGCTTTTCTTTGGGGTAGCTTTATTGCTGCATTTCAACCAGTAACTCTTCAAATCAATGTTGTTTGTCAATCGTATCCTACAACAACGTTTTATTTTGAATTAATCTCCAACTTTAGTACTGCCTTTGTTTCTTGTAACAGTAAGGCTATCAAGTTGGGGCAAATGTGAGAATAATATACTGCTTTTTATTTACCAAAATGTAACCCAGTACACAGTACAGTGAATATGAACCTGGACAAATGTAATGCCAGGTGACAGTTTTAAACAGACAAGATTTGTTTTATTCAGAAGGATTTTTGTAACGTATACACTGACTGGTTTTATGTGTTAGAAAGTTGTTTGAATTTGCATCGCTTCAGTTGCTTCTCACTTGGAAGCCTCGTTTCTACAGGTTTTGGGGCAGAAAAGGAATTACTCTTTACTTTGCTAATGATATTTTAGAATTCACCAACGACCAATTATATCAACATCATTTTTTAACCATGCAGGCTACTTCAAAAAAGGCATTCTCTTTCATTTATTATAGTAAGTGCTTTTCTTTGGGGTAGCTTTATTGGCGTTTATCAGCCAGTATCTCAACATGTTGTGTTTTTATATCCAAAGCTACAACAGTTCCTTTTGAATTCTACTTCAACTTTAGTACTGTCTTTTATAAATAAGAGTAAGTGCTATCAAGTTGGGGCAAAATTTGAGGATACTAAGCTTCTCTTCTCTGCTGTTTCTCATCCAAACATTAGAAAATCGAAAAATGAATGAAAATGTTCACAAAATTAACTGTGAAAGGATAAGGCTGATCCAGAAATGTCTTATAGTCACAAGGATTACTTTAACAAAAGCACTAACTCGTTCATTGCATTAGTAAGTGCTTTTTGTTGGGGTAGATCTTGGCTGTATTTTTTTTCAATTTACCAATAATGTGTTTTAACAATCAGAATGCGGGCGCAAGGGTTATTTTACAAAATGTTATATCATATCTATCAAATAAATGGACAATGGGTTCAATAAGTATTAACACTTGTATTGACATAGAAACTACATGTGTGAGACTGCTGATTGGGTACTCAACACTATCTTTTGTTTAGTAAAGCAGAAGGAGGTTAAATCATTTTCATTGAGACAAATATAACGACGGTGCAAGAAAGGGGCTTGGCTGCAAATAGTCCCGTTCTTGCCAGATTTCTACCCGAACATAAAAAGGGAGCATTTTTGTAGTAGGAACATTCCTGCAAGGTATCCAGAAGGAGAAGACATTGCCACTAAGAAGGAAGATTTGATTCACCAAGGATTTGCACATGCTGGAATTAAGTAAGTCTTAGTTGTATTTCTTTAAAACAGCACTTATTGTCCCAGGAGTTGAAATACTTAGAGATTGTAATAGTCACAATGATTACTTTAACTTAAGCACTAACTCGTTGTTTTTAAAAGTAAGTGCTTTTTGTTGGGGTACTCTGTAGTTGATTTTTTCATCAGATATTTCACTCTGTCTATCTCCATTGAGAACAGTCCATCTCCAGCTTTATTTTTGATAGAAATGAACACTTTCAGGCTACTTCAAAAAGGGGCATTCACTTTACTTTTCTTGTAGTAAGTGCTTTTCTTTTGGGGTAGCTTTATTGCTGCATTTCAACCAGTAACTCTTCAAATCAATGTTGTTTGTCAATTGTATCCTACAACAACGTTTTTATTTTGAATTAATCTCCAACTTTAGTACTGCCTTTGTTTCTTGTAACAGTAAGGCTATCAAGTTGGGGCAAATGTGAGAATAATATACTGCTTTTTATTTACCAAAATGTAACCCAGTACACAGCACAGTACAGTGAATATGAACCAGGACAAATGTAATGCCAGAAGACAGTTTTAAACAGACAAGATTTGTTTTATTCAGAAGGATTATTGTAACGTATACACTGACTGGTTTTATGTGTTAGAAAGTTGTTTGAATTTGCATCGTTTCAGTTGCTTCTCACTTGGAAGCCTCGTTTCTACAGGTTTTGGGGCAGAAAAGGAATTACTCTTTACTTTGCTAATGATATTTTAGAATTCACCAACGACCAATTATATCAACATCATTTTTTAACCATGCAGGCTACTTCAAAAAAGGCATTCTCTTTCATTTATTATAGTAAGTGCTTTTCTTTGGGGTAGCTTTATTGGCGTTTATCAGCCAGTATCTCAACATGTTGTGTTTTTATATCCAAAGCTACAACAGTTCCTTTGAATTCTACTTCAACTTTAGTACTGTCTTTTATAAATAAGAGTAAGTGCTATCAAGTTGGGGCAAAATTTGAGGATACTAAGCTTCTCTTCTCTGCTGTTTCTCATCCAAACATTAGAAAATCGAAAAATGAATGAAAATGTTCAAAAAATTAACTGTGAAAGGATAAGGCTGATCCAGAAATGTCTTATAGTCACAAGGATTACTTTAACAAAAGCACTAACTCGTTCATTGCATTAGTAAGTGCTTTTTGTTGGGGTAGATCTTGGCTGTATTTTTTTTCAATTTACCAATAATGTGTTTTAACAATCAGAATGCGGGCGCAAGGGTTATTTTACAAAATGTTATATCATATCTATCAAATAAATGGACAATGGTTCAATAAGTATTAACACTTGTATTGACATAGAAACTACATGTGTGAGACTGCTGATTGGGTACTCAACACTATCTTTTGTTTAGTAAAGCAGAAGGAGGTTAAATCATTTTCATTGAGACAAATATAACGACGGTGCAAGAAAGGGGCTTGGCTGCAAATAGTCCCGTTCTTGCCAGATTTCTACCCGAACATAAAAAGGGAGCATTTTTGTAGTAGGAACATTCCTGCAAGGTATCCAGAAGGAGAAGACATTGCCACTAAGAAGGAAGATTTGTTTCACCAAGGATTTGCACATGCTGGAATTAAGTAAGTCTTAGTTGTATTTCTTTAAAACAACACTTTATTGTCCCAGGAGTTGAAATACTTACAGATTGTAATAGTCACAATGATTACTTTAACTTAAGCACTAACTCGTTGTTTTTAAAAGTAAGTGCTTTTTGTTGGGGTACTCTGTAGTTGATTTTTTCATCAGATATTTCACTCTCTCTGTCTCCATTGAGAACAGTCCATCTCCAGCTTTATTTTTGAATGAACACTTTCAGGCTACTTCAAAAAGGGGCATTCACTTTACTTTTCTTGTAGTAAGTGCTTTTCTTTGGGGTAGCTTTATTGCTGCATTTCAACCAGTAACTCTTCAAATCAATGTTGTTTGTCAATCGTATCCTACAACAACGTTTTATTTTGAATTAATCTCCAACTTTAGTACTGCCTTTGTTTCTTGTAACAGTAAGGCTATCAAGTTGGGGCAAATGTGAGAATAATATACTGCTTTTTATTTACCAAAATGTAACCCAGTACACAGTACAGTGAATATGAACCTGGACAAATGTAATGCCAGGTGACAGTTTTAAACAGACAAGATTTGTTTTATTCAGAAGGATTATTGTATCGTATACACTGACTGGTTTTATGTGTTAGAAAGTTGTTTGAATTTGCATCGTTTCAGTTGCTTCTCACTTGGAAGCCTCGTTTCTACAGGTTTTGGGGCAGAAAGGAATTACTCTTTACTTTGCTAATGATATTTTAGAATTCACCAACGACCAATTATATCAACATCATTTTTAACCATGCAGGCTACTTCAAAAAAAGGCATTCTCTTTCATTTATTATAGTAAGTTCTTTTCTTTGGGGTAGCTTTATTGGCGTTTATCAGCCAGTATCTCAACATGTTGTGTTTTTATATCCAAAGCTACAACAGTTCCTTTTGAATTCTACTTCAACTTTAGTACTGTCTTTTATAAATAAGAGTAAGTGCTATCAAGTTGGGGCAAAATTTGAGGATACTAAGCTTCTCTTCTCTGCTGTTTCTCATCCAAACATTAGAAAATCAAAAAATGAATGAAAATGTTCACAAAATTAACTGTGAAAGGATAAGGCTGATCCAGAAATGTCTTATAGTCACAAGGATTACTTTAACAAAAGCACTAACTCGTTCATTGCACTAGTAAGTGCTTTTTGTTGGGGTAGATCTTGGCTGTATTTTTTTTCAATTTACCAATAATGTGTTTTAACAATCAGAATGCGGGCGCAAGGGTTATTTTACAAAATGTTATGTCATTTCTATCAAATAATTGGACAATGGGTTCAATAAGTATTAACACTTGTATTGACATAGAAACTACATGTGTGAGACTGCTGATTGGGTACTCAACACTATCTTTTGTTTAGTAAAGCAGAAGGAGGTTAAATCATTTTCATTGAGACAAATATAACGACGGTGCAAGAAAGGGGCTTGGCTGCAAATAGTCCCGTTCTTGCCAGATTTCTACCCGAACAAAAAAAGGGAGCATTTTTGTAGTAGGAACATTCCTGCAAGGTATCCAGAAGGAGAAGACATTGCCACTAAGAAGGAAGATTTGTTTCACCAAGGATTTGCACATGCTGGAATTAAGTAAGTCTTAGTTGTATTTCTTTAAAACAACACTTTATTGTCCCAGGAGTTGAAATACTTACAGATTGTAATAGTCACAATGATTACTTTAACTTAAGCACTAACTCGTTGTTTTTAAAAGTAAGTGCTTTTTGTTGGGGTACTCTGTAGTTGATTTTTTCATCAGATATTTCACTCTCTCTGTCTCCATTGAGAACAGTCCATCTCCAGCTTTATTTTTGAATGAACACTTTCAGGCTACTTCAAAAAGGGGCATTCACTTTACTTTTCTTGTAGTAAGTGCTTTTCTTTGGGTAGCTTTATTGCTGCATTTCAACCAGTAACTCTTCAAATCAATGTTGTTTGTCAATCGTATCCTACAACAACGTTTTATTTTGAATTAATCTCCAACTTTAGTACTGCCTTTGTTTCTTGTAACAGTAAGGCTATCAAGTTGGGGCAAATGTGAGAATAATATACTGCTTTTTATTTACCAAAATGTAACCCAGTACACAGTACAGTGAATATGAACCTGGACAAATGTAATGCCAGGTGACAGTTTTAAACAGACAAGATTTGTTTTATTCAGAAGGATTTTTGTAACGTATACACTGACTGGTTTTATGTGTTAGAAAGTTGTTTGAATTTGCATCGCTTCAGTTGCTTCTCACTTGGAAGCCTCGTTTCTACAGGTTTTGGGGCAGAAAAGGAATTACTCTTTACTTTGCTAATGATATTTTAGAATTCACCAACGACCAATTATATCAACATCATTTTTAACCATGCAGGCTACTTCAAAAAAGGCATTCTCTTTCATTTATTATAGTAAGTGCTTTTCTTTGGGGTAGCTTTATTGGCGTTTATCAGCCAGTATCTCAACATGTTGTGTTTTTATATCCAAAGCTACAACAGTTCCTTTTGAATTCTACTTCAACTTTAGTACTGTCTTTTATAAATAAGAGTAAGTGCTATCAAGTTGGGGCAAAATTTGAGGATACTAAGCTTCTCTTCTCTGCTGTTTCTCATCCAAACATTAGAAAATCGAAAAATGAATGAAAATGTTCACAAAATTAACTGTGAAAGGATAAGGCTGATCCAGAAATGTCTTATAGTCACAAGGATTACTTTAACAAAAGCACTAACTCGTTCATTGCATTAGTAAGTGCTTTTTGTTGGGGTAGATCTTGGCTGTATTTTTTTTCAATTTACCATAATGTGTTTTAACAATCAGAATGCGGGCGCAAGGGTTATTTTACAAAATGTTATATCATATCTATCAAATAAATGGACAATGGGTTCAATAAGTATTAACACTTGTATTGACATAGAAACTACATGTGTGAGACTGCTGATTGGGTACTCAACACTATCTTTTGTTTAGTAAAGCAGAAGGAGGTTAAATCATTTTCATTGAGACAAATATAACGACGGTGCAAGAAAGGGGCTTGGCTGCAAATAGTCCCGTTCTTGCCAGATTTCTACCCGAACATAAAAAGGGAGCATTTTTGTAGTAGGAACATTCCTGCAAGGTATCCAGAAGGAGAAGACATTGCCACTAAGAAGGAAGATTTGATTCACCAAGGATTTGCACATGCTGGAATTAAGTAAGTCTTAGTTGTATTTCTTAAAAACAGCACTTTATTGTCCCAGGAGTTGAAATACTTAGAGATTGTAATAGTCACAATGATTACTTTAACTTAAGCACTAACTCGTTGTTTTTAAAAGTAAGTGCTTTTTGTTGGGGTACTCTGTAGTTGATTTTTTCATCAGATATTTCACTCTGTCTATCTCCATTGAGAACAGTCCATCTCCAGCTTTATTTTTGATAGAAATGAACACTTTCAGGCTACTTCAAAAAGGGGCATTCACTTTACTTTTCTTGTAGTAAGTGCTTTTCTTTGGGGTAGCTTTATTGCTGCATTTCAACCAGTAACTCTTCAAATCAATGTTGTTTGTCAATTGTATCCTACAACAACGTTTTATTTTGAATTAATCTCCAACTTTAGTACTGCCTTTGTTTCTTGTAACAGTAAGGCTATCAAGTTGGGGCAAATGTGAGAATAATATACTGCTTTTTATTTACCAAAATGTAACCCAGTACACAGTACAGTGAATATGAACCAGGACAAATGTAATGCCAGAAGACAGTTTTAAACAGACAAGATTTGTTTTATTCAGAAGGATTATTGTAACGTATACACTGACTGGTTTTATGTGTTAGAAAGTTGTTTGAATTTGCATCGTTTCAGTTGCTTCTCACTTGGAAGCCTCGTTTCTACAGGTTTTGGGGCAGAAAAGGAATTACTCTTTACTTTGCTAATGATATTTTAGAATTCACCAACGACCAATTATATCAACATCGTTTTTTAACCATGCAGGCTACTTCAAAAAGGGGCATTCACTTTACTTTTCTTGTAGTAAGTGCTTTTCTTTGGGGTAGCTTTATTGCTGCATTTCAACCAGTAACTCTTCAAATCAATGTTGTTTGTCAATCGTATCTTACAACAACGTTTTATTTTGAATTAATCTCTTTAGTACTGCCTTTGTTTCTTGTAACAGTAAGGCTATCAAGTTGGGGCAAATGTGAGAATAATATACTGCTTTTTATTTACCAAAATGTAACCCAGTACACAGTACAGTGAATATGAACCTGGACAAATGTAATGCCAGGTGACAGTTTTAAACAGACAAGATTTGTTTTATTCAGAAGGATTATTGTAACGTATACACTGACTGGTTTTATGTGTTAGAAAGTTGTTTTGAATTTGCATCGTTTCAGTTGCTTCTCACTTGGAAGCCTCGTTTCTACAGGTTTTGGGGCAGAAAAGGAATTACTCTTTACTTTGCTAATGATATTTTAGAATTCACCAACGACCAATTATATCAACATCATTTTTTAACCATGCAGGCTACTTCAAAAAAGGCATTCTCTTTCATTTATTATAGTAAGTGCTTTTCTTTGGGGTAGCTTTATTGGTGTTTATCAGCCAGTATCTCAACATGTTGTGTTTTTATATCCAAAGCTACAACAGTTCCTTTTGAATTCTACTTCAACTTTAGTACTGTCTTTTATAAATAAGAGTAAGTGCTATCAAGTTGGGGCAAAATTTGAGGATACTAAGCTTCTCTTCTCTACTGTTTCTCATCCAAACATTAGAAAATCGAAAAATGAATGAAAATGTTCACAAAATTAACTGTGAAAGGATAAGGCTGATCCAGAAATGTCTTATAGTCACAAGGATTACTTTAACAAAAGCACTAACTCGTTCATTGCATTAGTAAGTGCTTTTTGTTGGGGTAGATCTTGGCTGTATTTTTTTTCAATTTACCAATAATGTGTTTTAACAATCAGAATGCGGGCGCAAGGGTTATTTTACAAAATGTTATATCATATCTATCAAATAAATGGACAATGGGTTCAATAAGTATTAACACTTGTATTGACATAGAAACTACATGTGTGAGACTGCTGATTGGGTACTCAACACTATCTTTTGTTTAGTAAAGCAGAAGGAGGTTAAATCATTTTCATTGAGACAAATATAACGACGGTGCAAGAAAGGGGCTTGGCTGCAAATAGTCCCGTTCTTGCCAGATTTCTACCCGAACATAAAAAGGGAGCATTTTTGTAGTAGGAACATTCCTGCAAGGTATCCAGAAGGAGAAGACATTGCCACTAAGAAGGAAGATTTGTTTCACCAAGGATTTGCACATGCTGGAATTAAGTAAGTCTTAGTTGTATTTCTTTAAAACAACACTTTATTGTCCCAGGAGTTGAAATACTTACAGATTGTAATAGTCACAATGATTACTTTAACTTAAGCACTAACTCGTTGTTTTTAAAAGTAAGTGCTTTTTGTTGGGGTACTCTGTAGTTGATTTTTTCATCAGATATTTCACTCTGTCTATCTCCATTGAGAACAGTCCATCTCCAGCTTTATTTTTGATAGAAATGAACACTTTCAGGCTACTTCAAAAAGGGGCATTCACTTTACTTTTCTTGTAGTAAGTGCTTTTCTTTGGGGTAGCTTTATTGCTGCATTTCAACCAGTAACTCTTCAAATCAATGTTGTTTGTCAATCGTATCCTACAACAACGTTTTATTTTGAATTAATCTCCAACTTTAGTACTGCCTTTGTTTCTTGTAACAGTAAGGCTATCAAGTTGGGGCAAATGTGAGAATAATATACTGCTTTTTATTTATTAAAATGTAACCCAGTACACAGTACAGTGAATATGAACCTGGACAAATGTAATGCCAGGTGACAGTTTTAAACAGACAAGATTTGTTTTATTCAGAAGGATTATTGTAACGTATACACTGACTGGTTTTATGTGTTAGAAAGTTGTTTGAATTTGCATCGTTTCAGTTGCTTCTCACTTGGAAGCCTCGATTCTACAGGTTTTGGGGCAGAAAAGGAATTACTCTTTACTTTGCTAATGATATTTTAGAATTCACCAACGACCAATTATATCAACATCATTTTTTAACCATGCAGGCTACTTCAAAAAAAGGCATTCTCTTTCATTTATTATAGTAAGTGCTTTTCTTTGGGGTAGCTTTATTGACGTTTATCAGCCAGTATCTCAATATGTTGTGTTTTTATATCCAAAGCTACAACAGTTCCTTTTGAATTCTACTTCAACTTTAGTACTGTCTTTTATAAATAAGAGTAAGTGCTATCAAGTTGGGGCAAAATTTGAGGATACTAAGCTTCTCTTCTCTGCTGTTTCTCATCCAAACATTAGAAAATCAAAAAATGAATGAAAATGTTCACAAAATTAACTGTGAAAGGATAAGGCTGATCCAGAAATGTCTTATAGTCACAAGGATTACTTTAACAAAAGCACTAACTCGTTCATTGCACTAGTAAGTGCTTTTTGTTGGGGTAGATCTTGGCTGTATTTTTTTTCAATTTACCAATAATGTGTTTTAACAATCAGAATGCGGGCGCAAGGGTTATTTTACAAAATGTTATGTCATTTCTATCAAATAAATGGACAATGGGTTCAATAAGTATTAACACTTGTATTGACATAGAAACTACATGTGTGAGACTGCTGATTGGGTACTCAACACTATCTTTTGTTTAGTAAAGCAGAAGGAGGTTAAATCATTTTCATTGAGACAAATATAACGACGGTGCAAGAAAGGGGCTTGGCTGCAAATAGTCCCGTTCTTGCCAGATTTCTACCCGAACAAAAAAAGGGAGCATTTTTGTAGTAGGAACATTCCTGCAAGGTATCCAGAAGGAGAAGACATTGCCACTAAGAAGGAAGATTTGTTTCACCAAGGATTTGCACATGCTGGAATTAAGTAAGTCTTAGTTGTATTTCTTTAAAACAACACTTTATTGTCCCAGGAGTTGAAATACTTACAGATTGTAATAGTCACAATGATTACTTTAACTTAAGCACTAACTCGTTGTTTTTAAAAGTAAGTGCTTTTTGTTGGGGTACTCTGTAGTTGATTTTTTCATCAGATATTTCACTCTCTCTGTCTCCATTGAGAACAGTCCATCTCCAGCTTTATTTTTGAATGAACACTTTCAGGCTACTTCAAAAAGGGGCATTCACTTTACTTTTCTTGTAGTAAGTGCTTTTCTTTGGGGTAGCTTTATTGCTGCATTTCAACCAGTAACTCTTCAAATCAATGTTGTTTGTCAATCGTATCCTACAACAACGTTTTATTTTGAATTAATCTCCAACTTTAGTACTGCCTTTGTTTCTTGTAACAGTAAGGCTATCAAGTTGGGGCAAATGTGAGAATAATATACTGCTTTTTATTTACCAAAATGTAACCCAGTACACAGTACAGTGAATATGAACCTGGACAAATGTAATGCCAGGTGACAGTTTTAAACAGACAAGATTTGTTTTATTCAGAAGGATTTTTGTAACGTATACACTGACTGGTTTTATGTGTTAGAAAGTTGTTTGAATTTGCATCGCTTCAGTTGCTTCTCATTTGGAAGCCTCGTTTCTACAGGTTTTGGGGCAGAAAAGGAATTACTCTTTACTTTGCTAATGATATTTTAGAATTCACCAACGACCAATTATATCAACATCATTTTTTAACCATGCAGGCTACTTCAAAAAAGGCATTCTCTTTCATTTATTATAGTAAGTGCTTTTCTTTGGGGTAGCTTTATTGGCGTTTATCAGCCAGTATCTCAACATGTTGTGTTTTTATATCCAAAGCTACAACAGTTCCTTTTGAATTCTACTTCAACTTTAGTACTGTCTTTTATAAATAAGAGTAAGTGCTATCAAGTTGGGGCAAAATTTGAGGATACTAAGCTTCTCTTCTCTGCTGTTTCTCATCCAAACATTAGAAAATCGAAAAATGAATGAAAATGTTCACAAAATTAACTGTGAAAGGATAAGGCTGATCCAGAAATGTCTTATAGTCACAAGGATTACTTTAACAAAAGCACTAACTCGTTCATTGCATTAGTAAGTGCTTTTTGTTGGGGTAGATCTTGGCTGTATTTTTTTTCAATTTACCAATAATGTGTTTTAACAATCAGAATGCGGGCGCAAGGGTTATTTTACAAAATGTTATATCATATCTATCAAATAAATGGACAATGGGTTCAATAAGTATTAACAATTGTATTGACATAGAAACTACATGTGTGAGACTGCTGATTGGGTACTCAACACTATCTTTTGTTTAGTAAAGCAGAAGGAGGTTAAATCATTTTCATTGAGACAAATATAACGACGGTGCAAGAAAGGGGCTTGGCTGCAAATAGTCCCGTTCTTGCCAGATTTCTACCCGAACATAAAAAGGGAGCATTTTTGTAGTAGGAACATTCCTGCAAGGTATCCAGAAGGAGAAGACATTGCCACTAAGAAGGAAGATTTGATTCACCAAGGATTTGCACATGCTGGAATTAAGTAAGTCTTAGTTGTATTTCTTTAAAACAGCACTTTATTGTCCCAGGAGTTGAAATACTTACAGATTGTAATAGTCACAATGATTACTTTAACTTAAGCACTAACTCGTTGTTTTTAAAAGTAAGTGCTTTTTGTTGGGGTACTCTGTAGTTGATTTTTTCATCAGATATTTCACTCTGTCTATCTCCATTGAGAACAGTCCATCTCCAGCTTTATTTTTGATAGAAATGAACACTTTCAGGCTACTTCAAAAAGGGGCATTCACTTTAATTTTCTTGTAGTAAGTGCTTTTCTTTGGGGTAGCTTTATTGCTGCATTTCAACCAGTAACTCTTCAAATCAATGTTGTTTGTCAATTGTATCCTACAACAACGTTTTATTTTGAATTAATCTCCAACTTTAGTACTGCCTTTGTTTCTTGTAACAGTAAGGCTATCAAGTTGGGGCAAATGTGAGAATAATATACTGCTTTTTATTTACCAAAATGTAACCCAGTACACAGTACAGTGAATATGAACCAGGACAAATGTAATGCCAGAAGACAGTTTTAAACAGACAAGATTTGTTTTATTCAGAAGGATTATTGTAACGTATACACTGACTGGTTTTATGTGTTAGAAAGTTGTTTGAATTTGCATCGTTTCAGTTGCTTCTCACTTGGAAGCCTCGTTTCTACAGGTTTTGGGGCAGAAAAGGAATTACTCTTTACTTTGCTAATGATATTTTAGAATTCACCAACGACCAATTATATCAACATCGTTTTTTAACCATGCAGGCTACTTCAAAAAGGGGCATTCACTTTACTTTTCTTGTAGTAAGTGCTTTTCTTTGGGGTAGCTTTATTGCTGCATTTCAACCAGTAACTCTTCAAATCAATGTTGTTTGTCAATCGTATCTTACAACAACGTTTTATTTTGAATTAATCTCTTTAGTACTGCCTTTGTTTCTTGTAACAGTAAGGCTATCAAGTTGGGGCAAATGTGAGAATAATATACTGCTTTTTATTTACCAAAATGTAACCCAGTACACAGTACAGTGAATATGAACCTGGACAAATGTAATGCCAGGTGACAGTTTTAAACAGACAAGATTTTTTTTTATTCAGAAGGATTATTGTAACGTATACACTGACTGGTTTTATGTGTTAGAAAGTTGTTTGAATTTGCATCGTTTCAGTTGCTTCTCACTTGGAAGCCTCGTTTCTACAGGTTTTGGGGCAGAAAAGGAATTACTCTTTACTTTGCTAATGATATTTTAGAATTCACCAACGACCAATTATATCAACATCATTTTTTAACCATGCAGGCTACTTCAAAAAAGGCATTCTCTTTCATTTATTATAGTAAGTGCTTTTCTTTGGGGTAGCTTTATTGGTGTTTATCAGCCAGTATCTCAACATGTTGTGTTTTTATATCCAAAGCTACAACAGTTCCTTTTGAATTCTACTTCAACTTTAGTACTGTCTTTTATAAATAAGAGTAAGTGCTATCAAGTTGGGGCAAAATTTGAGGATACTAAGCTTCTCTTCTCTGCTGTTTCTCATCCAAACATTAGAAAATCGAAAAATGAATGAAAATGTTCACAAAATTAACTGTGAAAGGATAAGGCTGATCCAGAAATGTCTTATAGTCACAAGGATTACTTTAACAAAAGCACTAACTCGTTCATTGCATTAGTAAGTGCTTTTTGTTGGGGTAGATCTTGGCTGTATTTTTTTTCAATTTACCAATAATGTGTTTTAACAATCAGAATGCGGGCGCAAGGGTTATTTTACAAAATGTTATGTCATATCTATCAAATAAATGGACAATGGGTTCAATAAGTATTAACACTTGTATTGACATAGAAACTACATGTGTGAGACTGCTGATTGGGTACTCAACACTATCTTTTGTTTAGTAAAGCAGAAGGAGGTTAAATCATTTTCATTGAGACAAATATAACGACGGTGCAAGAAAGGGGCTTGGCTGCAAATAGTCCCGTTCTTGCCAGATTTCTACCCGAACATAAAAAGGGAGCATTTTTGTAGTAGGAACATACCTGCAAGGTATCCAGAAGGAGAAGACATTGCCACTAAGAAGGAAGATTTGTTTCACCAAGGATTTGCACATGCTGGAATTAAGTAAGTCTTAGTTGTATTTCTTTAAAACAACACTTTATTGTCCCAGGAGTTGAAATACTTACAGATTGTAATAGTCACAATGATTACTTTAACTTAAGCACTAACTCGTTGTTTTTAAAAGTAAGTGCTTTTTGTTGGGGTACTCTGTAGTTGATTTTTTCATCAGATATTTCACTCTCTCTGTCTCCATTGAGAACAGTCCATCTCCAGCTTTATTTTTGATAGAAATGAACACTTTCAGGCTACTTCAAAAAGGGGCATTCACTTTACTTTTCTTGTAGTAAGTGCTTTTCTTTGGGGTAGCTTTATTGCTGCATTTCAACCAGTAACTTCAAATCAATGTTGTTTGTCAATCGTATCCTACAACAACGTTTTATTTTGAATTAATCTCCAACTTTAGTACTGCCTTTGTTTCTTGTAACAGTAAGGCTATCAAGTTGGGGCAAATGTGAGAATAATATACTGCTTTTTATTTACCAAAATGTAACCCAGTACACAGTACAGTGAATATGAACCTGGACAAATGTAATGCCAGGTGACAGTTTTAAACAGACAAGATTTGTTTTATTCAGAAGGATTATTGTATCGTATACACTGACTGGTTTTATGTGTTAGAAAGTTGTTTGAATTTGCATCGTTTCAGTTGCTTCTCACTTGGAAGCCTCGTTTCTACAGGTTTTGGGGCAGAAAAGGAATTACTCTTTACTTTGCTAATGATATTTTAGAATTCACCAACGACCAATTATATCAACATCATTTTTTAACCATGCAGGCTACTTCAAAAAAAGGCATTCTCTTTCATTTATTATAGTAAGTTCTTTTCTTTGGGGTAGCTTTATTGGCGTTTATCAGCCAGTATCTCAACATGTTGTGTTTTTATATCCAAAGCTACAACAGTTCCTTTTGAATTCTACTTCAACTTTAGTACTGTCTTTTATAAATAAGAGTAAGTGCTATCAAGTTGGGGCAAAATTTGAGGATACTAAGCTTCTCTTCTCTGCTGTTTCTCATCCAAACATTAGAAAATCAAAAAATGAATGAAAATGTTCACAAAATTAACTGTGAAAGGATAAGGCTGATCCAGAAATGTCTTATAGTCACAAGGATTACTTTAACAAAAGCACTAACTCGTTCATTGCACTAGTAAGTGCTTTTTGTTGGGGTAGATCTTGGCTGTATTTTTTTTCAATTTACCAATAATGTGTTTTAACAATCAGAATGCGGGCGCAAGGGTTATTTTACAAAATGTTATGTCATTTCTATCAAATAATTGGACAATGGGTTCAATAAGTATTAACACTTGTATTGACATAGAAACTACATGTGTGAGACTGCTGATTGGGTACTCAACACTATCTTTTGTTTAGTAAAGCAGAAGGAGGTTAAATCATTTTCATTGAGACAAATATAACGACGGTGCAAGAAAGGGGCTTGGCTGCAAATAGTCCCGTTCTTGCCAGATTTCTACCCGAACAAAAAAAGGGAGCATTTTTGTAGTAGGAACATTCCTGCAAGGTATCCAGAAGGAGAAGACATTGCCACTAAGAAGGAAGATTTGTTTCACCAAGGATTTGCACATGCTGGAATTAAGTAAGTCTTAGTTGTATTTCTTTAAAACAACACTTTATTGTCCCAGGAGTTGAAATACTTACAGATTGTAATAGTCACAATGATTACTTTAACTTAAGCACTAACTCGTTGTTTTTAAAAGTAAGTGCTTTTTGTTGGGGTACTCTGTAGTTGATTTTTTCATCAGTTATTTCACTCTCTCTGTCTCCATTGAGAACAGTCCATCTCCAGCTTTATTTTTGAATGAACACTTTCAGGCTACTTCAAAAAGGGGCATTCACTTTACTTTTCTTGTAGTAAGTGCTTTTCTTTGGGGTAGCTTTATTGCTGCATTTCAACCAGTAACTCTTCAAATCAATGTTGTTTGTCAATCGTATCCTACAACAACGTTTTATTTTGAATTAATCTCCAACTTTAGTACTGCCTTTGTTTCTTGTAACAGTAAGGCTATCAAGTTGGGGCAAATGTGAGAATAATATACTGCTTTTTATTTATTAAAATGTAACCCAGTACACAGTACAGTGAATATGAACCTGGACAAATGTAATGCCAGGTGACAGTTTTAAACAGACAAGATTTGTTTTATTCAGAAGGATTATTGTAACGTATACACTGACTGGTTTTATGTGTTAGAAAGTTGTTTGAATTTGCATCGTTTCAGTTGCTTCTCACTTGGAAGCCTCGATTCTACAGGTTTTGGGGCAGAAAAGGAATTACTCTTTACTTTGCTAATGATATTTTAGAATTCACCAACGACCAATTATATCAACATCATTTTTTAACCATGCAGGCTACTTCAAAAAAAGGCATTCTCTTTCATTTATTATAGTAAGTGCTTTTCTTTGGGGTAGCTTTATTGACGTTTATCAGCCAGTATCTCAATATGTTGTGTTTTTATATCCAAAGCTACAACAGTTCCTTTTGAATTCTACTTCAACTTTAGTACTGTCTTTTATAAATAAGAGTAAGTGCTATCAAGTTGGGGCAAAATTTGAGGATACTAAGCTTCTCTTCTCTGCTGTTTCTCATCCAAACATTAGAAAATCGAGAAATGAATGAAAATCTTCACAAAATTAACTGTGACAGGATAAGGCTGATCCAGAAATGTCTTATAGTCACAAGGATTACTTTAACAAAAGCACTAACTCGTTCATTGCATTAGTAAGTGCTTTTTGTTGGGGTAGATCTTGGCTGTATTTTTTTTCAATTTACCAATAATGTGTTTTAACAATCAGAATGCGGGCGCAAGGGTTATTTTACAAAATGTTATATCATATCTATCAAATAAATGGACAATGGGTTCAATGAGTATTAACACTTGTATTGACATAGAAACTACATGTGTGAGACTTCTGATTGGGTACTCAACACTATCTTTTGTTTAGTAAAGCAGAAGGAGGTTAAATCATTTTCATTGAGACAAATATAACGACGGTGCAAGAAAGGGGCTTGGCTGCAAATAGTTCCGTTCCTGCCAGATTTCTCCCAGAACATAAAAAGGGAGCATTTTTGTAGTAGGAACATTCCTGCAAGGTATCCAGAAGGAGAAGACATTGCCACTAAGAAGGAAGATTTGTTTCACCAAGGATTTGCACATGCTGGAATTAAGTAAGTCTTAGTTGAATTTCTTTAAAACAACACTTTATTGTCCCAGGAGTTGAAATACTTACAGATTGTAATAGTCACAATGATTACTTTAACTTAAGCACTAACTCGTTGTTTTTAAAAGTAAGTGCTTTTTGTTGGGGTACTCTGTAGTTGATTTTTTCATCAGATATTTCACTCTGTCTATCTCCATTGAGAACAGTCCATCTCCAGCTTTATTTTTGATAGAAATGAACACTTTCAGGCTACTTCAAAATGGGGCATTCACTTTACTTTTCTTGTAGTAAGTGCTTTTCTTTGGTGTAGCTTTATTGCTGCATTTCAACCAGTAACTCTTCAAATCAATGTTGTTTGTCAATCGTATCCTACAACAACGTTTTATTTTGAATTAATCTCCAACTTTAGTACTGCCTTTGTTTCTTGTAACAGTAAGGCTATCAAGTTGGGGCCAGTGTGAGAATAATATACTGCTTTTTATTTACCAAAATGTAACCCAGTACACAGTACAGTGAATATGAACCTGGACAAATGTAATGCCAGGTGACAGTTTTAAACAGACAAGATTTGTTTTATTCAGAAGGATTATTGTAACGTATACACTGACTGGTTTTATGTGTTAGAAAGTTGTTTGAATTTGCATCGTTTCAGTTGCTTCTCACTTGAAAGCCTCGATTCTACAGGTTTTGGGGCAGAAAAGGAATTATTCTTTACTTTGCTAATGATATTTTAGAATTCACCAACGACCAATTATATCAACATCATTTTTTAACCATGCAGGCTACTTCAAAAAAAGGCATTCTCTTTCATTTATTATAGTAAGTGCTTTTCTTTGGGGTAGCTTTATTGGTGTTTATCAGCCAGTATCTCAACATGTTGTGTTTTTATATCCAAAGCTACAACAGTTCCTTTTGAATTCTACTTCAACTTTAGTACTGTCTTTTATAAATAAGAGTAAGTGCTATCAAGTTGGGGCAAAATTTGAGGATGCTAAGCTTCTCTTCTCTGCTGTTTCTCATCCAAACATTAGAAAATCGAAAAATGAATGAAAATCTTCACAAAATTAACTGTGAAAGGATAAGGCTGATCCAGAAATGTCTTATAGTCACAAGGATTACTTTAACAAAAGCACTAACTCGTTCATTGCACTAGTAAGTGCTTTTTGTTGGGGTAGATCTTGGCTGTATTTTTTTTCAATTTACCAATAATGTGTTTTAACAATCAGAATGCGGGCGCAAGGGTTATTTTACAAAATGTTATATCATATCTATCAAATAAAAGGACAATGGGTTCAATAAGTATTAACACTTGTGTTGACATAGAAACTACATGTGTGAGACTGCTGATTGGGTACTCAACACTATCTTTTGTTTAGTAAAGCAGAAGGAGGTTAAATCATTTTCATTGAGACAAATATAACGACGGTGCAAGAAAGGGGCTTGGCTGCAAATAGTTCCGTTCCTGCCAGATTTCTACCCGAACATAAAAAGGGAGCATTTTTGTAGTAGGAACATTCCTGCAAGGTATCCAGAAGGAGAAGACATTGCCACTAAGAAGGAAGATTTGTTTCACCAAGGATTTGCACATGCTGGAATTAAGTAAGTCTTAGTTGTATTTCTTTAAAACAACACTTTATTGTCCCAGGAGTTGAAATACTTACAGATTGTAATATTCACAATGATTACTTTAACTTAAGCACTAACTCATTGTTTTTAAAAGTAAGTACTTTTTGTTGGGGTACTCTGTAGTTGATTTTTTCATCAGATATTTCACTCTGTCTATCTCCATTGAGAACAGTCCATCTCCAGCTTTATTTTTGATAGAAATGAACACTTTCAGGCTACTTCAAAAAGGGGCATTCACTTTACTTTTCTTGTAGTAAGTGCTTTTCTTTGGGGTAGCTTTATTGCTGCATTTCAACCAGTAACTCTTCAAATCAATGTTGTTTGTCAATCGTATCCTACAACAACGTTTTATTTTGAATTAATCTCCAACTTTAGTACTGCCTTTGTTTCTTGTAACAGTAAGGCTATCAAGTTGGGGCCAATGTGAGAATAATATACTGCTTTTTATTTACCAAAATGTAACCCAGTACACAGTACAGTGAATATGAACCTGGACAAATGTAATACCAGGTGACAGTTTTAAACAGACAAGATTTGTTTTATTCAGAAGGATTATTGTAACGTATACACTGACTGGTTTTATGTGTTAGAAAGTTGTTTGAATTTGCATCGTTTCAGTTGCTTCTCACTTGAAAGCCTCGATTCTACAGGTTTTGGGGCAGAAAAGGAATTATTCTTTACTTTGCTAATGATATTTTAGAATTCACCAACGACCAATTATATCAACATCATTTTTTAACCATGCAGGCTACTTCAAAAAAAGGCATTCTCTTTCATTTATTATAGTAAGTGCTTTTCTTTGGGGTAGCTTTATTGGCGTTTATCAGCCAGTATCTCAACATGTTGTGTTTTTATATCCAAAGCTACAACAGTTCCTTTTGAATTCTACTTCAACTTTAGTACTGTCTTTTATAAATAAGAGTAAGTGCTATCAAGTTGGGGCAAAATTTGAGGATGCTAAGCTTCTCTTCTCTGCTGTTTCTCATCCAAACATTAGAAAATCGAAAAATGAATGAAAATCTTCACAAAATTAACTGTGAAAGGATAAGGCTGATCCAGAAATGTCTTATAGTCACAAGGATTACTTTAACAAAAGCACTAACTCGTTCAATGCATTAGTAAGTGCTTTTTGTTGGGGTAGATCTTGGCTGTATTTTTTTTCAATTTACCAATAATGTGTTTTAACAATCAGAATGCGGGCGCAAGGGTTATTTTACAAAATGTTATATCATATCTATCAAATAAATGGACAATGGGTTCAATAAGTATTAACACTTGTGTTGACATAGAAACTACATGTGTGAGACTGCTGATTGGGTACTCAACACTATCTTTTGTTTAGTAAAGCAGAAGGAGGTTAAATCATTTTCATTGAGACAAATATAACGACGGTGCAAGAAAGGGGCTTGGCTGCAAATAGTTCCGTTCCTGCCAGATTTCTACCCGAACATAAAAAGGGAGCATTTTTGTAGTAGGAACATTCCTGCAAGGTATCCAGAAGGAGAAGACATTGCCACTAAGAAGGAAGATTTGTTTCACCAAGGATTTGCACATGCTGGAATTAAGTAAGTCTTAGTTGTATTTCTTTAAAACAACACTTTATTGTCCCAGGAGTTGAAATACTTACAGATTGTAATAGTCACAATGATTACTTTAACTTAAGCACTAACTCGTTGTTTTTAAAAGTAAGTGCTTTTTGTTGGGGTACTCTGTAGTTGATTTTTTCATCAGATATTTCACTCTGTCTATCTCCATTGAGAACAGTCCATCTCCAGCTTTATTTTTGATAGAAATGAACACTTTCAGGCTACTTCAAAAAGGGGCATTCACTTTACTTTTCTTGTAGTAAGTGCTTTTCT
This sequence comes from Acipenser ruthenus, assembly GCF_902713425.1. Taxonomy (NCBI): domain Eukaryota; kingdom Metazoa; phylum Chordata; class Actinopteri; order Acipenseriformes; family Acipenseridae; genus Acipenser; species Acipenser ruthenus. Next base: position 21,287 of record NW_026708550.1, on the reverse strand, counting down.
TTGGGGTAGCTTTATTGCTGCATTTCAACCAGTAACTCTTCAAATCAATGTTGTTTGTCAATCGTATCCTACAACAACGTTTTATTTTGAATTAATCTCCAACTTTAGTACTGTCTTTGTTTCTTGTAACAGTAAGGCTATCAAGTTGGGGCAAATGTGAGAATAATATACTGCTTTTTATTTACCAAAATGTAACCCAGTACACAGTACAGTGAATATGAACCTGGACAAATGTAATGTCAGGTGACAGTTTTAATCAGACAAGATTTGTTTTATTCAGAAGGATTATTGTAACGTATACACTGACTGGTTTTATGTGTTAGAAAATAGTTTGAATTTGAATCGTTTCAGTTGCTTCTCACTTGGAAGCCTCGATTCTACAGGTTTTGGGGCAGAAAAGGAATTACTCATTACTTTGCTAATGATATTTTAGAATTCACCAACGACCAATTATATCAACATCATTTTTTAACCATGCAGGCTACTTCAAAAAAAGGCATTCTCTTTCATTTATAATAGTAAGTGCTTTTCTTTGGGGTAGCTTTATTGGCGTTTATCAGCCAGTATCTCAACATGTTGTGTTTTTATATCCAAAGCTACAACAGTTCCTTTTGAATTCTACTTCAACTTTAGTACTGTCTTTTATAAATAAGAGTAAGTGCTATCAAGTTGTGGCAAAATTTGAGGATACTAAGCTTCTCTTCTCTGCTGTTTCTCATCCAAACATTAGAAAATCGAAAAATGAATGAAAATCTTCACAAAATTAACTGTGAAAGGATAAGGCTGATCCAGAAATGTCTTATAGTCACAAGGATTACTTTAACAAAAGCACTAACTCGTTCATTGCATTAGTAAGTGCTTTTTGTTGGGGTAGATCTTGGCTGTATTTTTTTCAATTTACCAATAATGTGTTTTAACAATCAGAATGCGGGCGCAAGGGTTATTTTACAAAATGTTATATCATATCTATCAAATAAATGGACAATGGGTTCAATAAGTATTAACACTTGTATTGACATAGAAACTACATGTGTGAGACTGCTGATTGGGTACTCAACACTATCTTTTGTTTAGTAAAGCAGAAGGAGGTTAAATCATTTTCATTGAGACAAATATAACGACGGTGCAAGAAAGGGGCTTGGCTGCAAATTGTCCCGTTCTTGCCAGATTTCTCCCAGAACATAAAAAGGGAGCATTTTTGTAGTAGGAACATTCCTGCAAGGTATCCAGAAGGAGAAGACATTGCCACTAAGAAGGAAGATTTGTTTCACCAAGGATTTGCACATGCTGGAATTAAGTAAGTCTTAGTTGTATTTCTTTAAAACAACACTTTATTGTCCCAGGAGTTGAAATACTTACAGATTGTAATAGTCACAATGATTACATTAACTTAAGCACTAACTCGTTGTTTTTAAAAGTAAGTGCTTTTTGTTGGGGTACTCTGTAGTTGATTTTTTCATCAGATATTTCACTCTGTCTATCTCCTTTGAGAACAGTCCATCTCCAGCTTTATTTTTGATAGAAATGAACACTTTCAGGCTACTTCAAAAAGGGGCATTCACTTTACTTTTCTTGTAGTAAGTGCTTTTCTTTGGGGTAGCTTTGTTGCTGCATTTCAACCAGTAACTCTTCAAATCAATGTTGTTTGTCAATCGTATCCTACAACAACGTTTTATTTTGAATTAATCTCCAACTTTAGTACTGCCTTTGTTTCTTGTAACAGTAAGGCTATCAAGTTGGGGCAAATGTGAGAATAATATACTGCTTTTTATTTACCAAAATGTAACCCAGTACACAGTACAGTGAATATGAACCAGGACAAATGTAATGCCAGGTGACAGTTTTAAACAGACAAGATTTGTTTTATTCAGAAGGATTATTGTAACGTATACACTGACTGGTTTTATGTGTTAGAAAGTTGTTTGAATTTGCATCGTTTCAGTTGCTTCTCACTTGGAAGCCTCGTTTCTACAGGTTTTGGGGCAGAAAATGAATTACTCTTTACTTTGCTAATGATATTTTAGAATTCACCAACGACCAATTATATCAACATCGTTTTTTAACCATGCAGGCTACTTCAAAAAGGGGCATTCACTTTACTTTTCTTGTAGTAAGTGCTTTTCTTTGGGGTAGCTTTATTGCTGCATTTCAACCAGTAACTCTTCAAATCAATGTTGTTTGTCAATCGTATCTTACAACAACGTTTTATTTTGAATTAATCTCTTTAGTACTGCCTTTGTTTCTTGTAACAGTAAGGCTATCAAGTTGGGGCAAATGTGAGAATAATATACTGCTTTTTATTTACCAAAATGTAACCCAGTACACAGTACAGTGAATATGAACCAGGACAAATGTAATGCCAGGTGACAGTTTTAAACAGACAAGATTTATTTTATTCAGAAGGATTATTGTAACGTATACACTGACTGGTTTTATGTGTTAGAAAGTTGTTTGAATTTGCATCGTTTCAGTTGCTTCTCACTTGGAAGCCTCGTTTCTACAGGTTTTGGGGCAGAAAAGGAATTACTCTTTACTTTGCTAATGATATTTTAGAATTCACCAACGACCAATTATATCAACATCATTTTTTAACCATGCAGGCTACTTCAAAAAAAGGCATTCTCTTTCATTTATTATAGTAAGTGCTTTTCTTTGGGGTAGCTTTATTGGCGTTTATCAGCCAGTATCTCAACATGTTGTGTTTTTATATCCAAAGCTACAACAGTTCCTTTTGAATTCTACTTCAACTTTAGTACTGTCTTTTATAAATAAGAGTAAGTGCTATCAAGTTGGGGCAAAATTTGAGGATACTAAGCTTCTCTTCTCTGCTGTTTCTCATCCAAACATTAGAAAATCGAAAAATGAATGAAAATGTTCACAAAATTAACTGTGAAAGGATAAGGCTGATCCAGAAATGTCTTATAGTCACAAGGATTACTTTAACAAAAGCACTAACTCGTTCATTGCATTAGTAAGTGCTTTTTGTTGGGGTAGATCTTGGCTGTATTTTTTCAATTTACCAATAATGTGTTTTAACAATCAGAATGTGGGCGCAAGGGTTATTTAACAAAATGTTATGTCATATCTATCAAATAAATGGACAATGGGTTCAATAAGTATTAACACTTGTATTGACATAGAAACTACATGTGTGAAACTGCTGATTGGGTACTCAACACTATCTTTTGTTTAGTAAAGCAGAAGGAGGTTAAATCATTTTCATTGAGACAAATATAACGACGGTGCAAGAAAGGGGCTTGGCTGCAAATAGTCCCGTTCTTGCCAGATTTCTACCCGAACATAAAAAGGGAGCATTTTTGTAGTAGGAACATTCCTGCAAGGTATCCAGAAGGAGAAGACATTGCCACTAAGAAGGAAGATTTGTTTCACCAAGGATTTGCACATGCTGGAATTAAGTAAGTCTTAGTTGTATTTCTTTAAAACAACACTTTATTGTCCCAGGAGTTGAAATACTTACAGATTGTAATAGTCACAATGATTACTTTAACTTAAGCACTAACTCGTTGTTTTTAAAAGTAAGTGCTTTTTGTTGGGGTACTCTGTAGTTGATTTTTTCATCAGATATTTCACTCTGTCTATCTCCATTGAGAACAGTCCATCTCCAGCTTTATTTTTGATAGAAATGAACACTTTCAGGCTACTTCAAAAAGGGGCATTCACTTTACTTTTCTTGTAGTAAGTGCTTTTCTTTGGGGTAGCTTTATTGCTGCATTTCAACCAGTAACTCTTCAAATCAATGTTGTTTGTCAATCGTATCCTACAACAACGTTTTATTTTGAATTAATCTCCAACTTTAGTACTGCCTTTGTTTCTTGTAACAGTAAGGCTATCAAGTTGGGGCAAATGTGAGAATAATATACTGCTTTTTATTTACCAAAATGTAACCCAGTGCACAGTACAGTGAATATGAACCAGGACAAATGTAATGCCAGGTGACAGTTTTAAACAGACAAGATTTGTTTTATTCAGAAGGATTATTGTAACGTATACACTGACTGGTTTTATGTGTTAGAAAGTTGTTTGAATTTGCATCGTTTCAGTTGCTTCTCACTTGGAAGCCTCGATTCTACAGGTTTTGGGGCAGAAAAGGAATTACTCTTTACTTTGCTAATGATATTTTAGAATTCACCAACGACCAATTATATCAACATCATTTTTTAACCATGCAGGCTACTTCAAAAAAGGCATTCTCTTTCATTTATTATAGTAAGTGCTTTTCTTTGGGGTAGCTTTATTGGCGTTTATCAGCCAGTATCTCAACATGTTGTGTTTTTATATCCAAAGCTACAACAGTTCCTTTTGAATTCTACTTCAACTTTAGTACTGTCTTTTATAAATAAGAGTAAGTGCTATCAAGTTGGGGCAAAATTTGAGGATACTAAGCTTCTCTTCTCTGCTGTTTCTCATCCAAACATTAGAAAATCGAAAAATGAATGAAAATGTTCACAAAATTAACTGTGAAAGGATAAGGCTGATCCAGAAATGTCTTATAGTCACAAGGATTACTTTAACAAAAGCACTAACTCGTTCATTGCACTAGTAAGTGCTTTTTGTTGGGGTAGATCTTGGCTGTATTTTTTTTCAATTTACCAATAATGTGTTTTAACAATCAGAATGCAGGCGCAAGGGTTATTTTACAAAATGTTATATCATATCTATCAAATAAATGGACAATGAGTTCAATAAGTATTAACACTTGTATTGACATAGAAACTACATGTGTGAGACTGCTGATTGGGTACTCAACACTATCTTTTGTTTAGTAAAGCAGAAGGAGGTTAAATCATTTTCATTGAGACAAATATAACGACGGTGCAAGAAAGGGGCTTGGCTGCAAATAGTCCCGTTCTTGCCAGATTTCTACCCGAACATAAAAAGGGAGCATTTTTGTAGTAGGAACATTCCTGCAAGGTATCCAGAAGGAGAAGACATTGCCACTAAGAAGGAAGATTTGTTTCACCAAGGATTTGCACATGCTGGAATTAAGTAAGTCTTAGTTGTATTTCTTTAAAACAACACTTTATTGTCCCAGGAGTTGAAATACTTACAGATTGTAATAGTCACAATGATTCCTTTAACTTAAGCACTAACTCGTTGTTTTTAAAAGTAAGTGCTTTTTGTTGGGGTACTCTGTAGTTGATTTTTTCATCAGATATTTCACTCTGTCTATCTCCATTGAGAACAGTCCATCTCCAGCTTTATTTTTGATAGAAATGAACACTTTCAGGCTACTTCAAAAAGGGGCATTCACTTTACTTTTCTTGTAGTAAGTGCTTTTCTTTGGGTAGCTTTATTGCTGCATTTCAACCAGTAACTCTTCAAATCAATGTTGTTTGTCAATCGTATCCTACAACAACGTTTTATTTTGAATTAATCTCCAACTTTAGTACTGCCTTTGTTTCTTGTAACAGTAAGGCTATCAAGTTGGGGCAAATGTGAGAATATATACTGCTTTTTATTTACCAAAATGTAACCCAGTACACAGTACAGTGAATATGAACCTGGACAAATATAATGCCAGGTGACAGTTTTAAACAGACAAGATTTGTTTTATTCAGAAGGATTATTGTAACGTATACACTGACTGGTTTTATGTGTTAGAAAGTTGTTTGAATTTGCATCGTTTCAGTTGCTTCTCACTTGGAAGCCTCGTTTCTACAGGTTTTGGGGCAGAAAAGGAATTACTCTTTACTTTGCTAATGATATTTTAGAATTCACCAACGACCAATTATATCAACATCATTTTTTAACCATGCAGGCTACTTCAAAAAAGGCATTCTCTTTCATTTATTATAGTAAGTGCTTTTCTTTGGGGTAGCTTTATTGGCGTTTATCAGCCAGTATCTCAACATGTTGTGTTTTTATATCCAAAGCTACAACAGTTCCTTTTGAATTCTACTTCAACTTTAGTACTGTCTTTTATAAATAAGAGTAAGTGCTATCAAGTTGGGGCAAAATTTGAGGATACTAAGCTTCTCTTCTCTGCTGTTTCTCATCCAAACATTAGAAAATCGAAAAATGAATGAAAATGTTCACAAAATTAACTGTGAAAGGATAAGGCTGATCCAGAAATGTCTTATAGTCACAAGGATTACTTTAACAAAAGCACTAACTCGTTCATTGCACTAGTAAGTGCTTTTTGTTGGGGTAGATCTTGGCTGTATTTTTTTTCAATTTACCAATAATGTGTTTTAACAATCAGAATGCAGGCGCAAGGGTTATTTTACAAAATGTTATATCATATCTATCAAATAAATGGACAATGAGTTCAATAAGTATTAACACTTGTATTGACATAGAAACTACATGTGTGAGACTGCTGATTGGGTACTCAACACTATCTTTTGTTTAGTAAAGCAGAAGGAGGTTAAATCATTTTCATTGAGACAAATATAACGACGGTGCAAGAAAGGGGCTTGGCTGCAAATAGTCCCGTTCTTGCCAGATTTCTACCCGAACATAAAAGGAGCATTTTTGTAGTAGGAACATTCCTGCAAGGTATCCAGAAGGAGAAGACATTGCCACTAAGAAGGAAGATTTGTTTCACCAAGGATTTGCACATGCTGGAATTAAGTAAGTCTTAGTTGTATTTCTTTAAAACAACACTTTATTGTCCCAGGAGTTGAAATACTTACAGATTGTAATAGTCACAATGATTCCTTTAACTTAAGCACTAACTCGTTGTTTTTAAAAGTAAGTGCTTTTTGTTGGGGTACTCTGTAGTTGATTTTTTCATCAGATATTTCACTCTGTCTATCTCCATTGAGAACAGTCCATCTCCAGCTTTATTTTTGATAGAAATGAACACTTTCAGGCTACTTCAAAAAGGGGCATTCACTTTACTTTTCTTGTAGTAAGTGCTTTTCTTTGGGGTAGCTTTATTGCTGCATTTCAACCAGTAACTCTTCAAATCAATGTTGTTTGTCAATCGTATCCTACAACAACGTTTTATTTGAATTAATCTCCAACTTTAGTACTGCCTTTGTTTCTTGTAACAGTAAGGCTATCAAGTTGGGGCAAATGTGAGAATAATATACTGCTTTTTATTTACCAAAATGTAACCCAGTACACAGTACAGTGAATATGAACCTGGACAAATGTAATGCCAGGTGACAGTTTTAAACAGACAAGATTTGTTTTATTCAGAAGGATTATTGTAACGTATACACTGACTGGTTTTATGTGTTAGAAAGTTGTTTGAATTTGCATCGTTTCAGTTGCTTCTCACTTGGAAGCCTCGTTTCTACAGGTTTTGGGGCAGAAAAGGAATTACTCTTTACTTTGCTAATGATATTTTAGAATTCACCAACGACCAATTATATCAACATCATTTTTTAACCATGCAGGCTACTTCAAAAAAGGCATTCTCTTTCATTTATTATAGTAAGTGCTTTTCTTTGGGGTAGCTTTATTGGCGTTTATCAGCCAGTATCTCAACATGTTGTGTTTTTATATCCAAGCTACAACAGTTCCTTTTGAATTCTACTTCAACTTTAGTACTGTCTTTTATAAATAAGAGTAAGTGCTATCAAGTTGGGGCAAAATTGAGGATACTAAGCTTCTCTTCTCTGCTGTTTCTCATCAAACATTAGAAAATCGAAAAATGAATGAAAATGTTCACAAAATTAACTGTGAAAGGATAAGGCTGATCCAGAAATGTCTTATAGTCACAAGGATTACTTTACAAAAGCACTAACTCGTTCATTGCATTAGTAAGTGCTTTTTGTTGGGGTAGATCTTGGCTGTATTTTTTTTTCAATTTACCAATAATGTGTTTTAACAATCAGAATGCGGGGCGCAAGGGTTATTTTACAAAATGTTATATCATATCTATCAAATAAATGGACAATGGGTTCAATAAGTATTAACACTTGTATTGACATAGAAAACTACATGTGTGAGACTGCTGATTGGGTACTCAACACTATCTTTTGTTTAGTAAAGCAGAAGGAGGTTAAATCATTTTCATTGAGACAAATATAACGACGGTGCAAGAAAGGGGCTTGGCTGCAAATAGTCCCGTTCTTGCCAGATTTCTACCCGAACATAAAAAGGGAGCATTTTTGTAGTAGGAACATTCCTGCAAGGTATCCAGAAGGAGAAGACATTGCCACTAAGAAGGAAGATTTGATTCACCAAGGATTTGCACATGCTGGAATTAAGTAAGTCTTAGTTGTATTTCTTTAAAACAGCACTTTATTGTCCCAGGAGTTGAAATACTTACAGATTGTAATAGTCACAATGATTACTTTAACTTAAGCACTAACTCGTTGTTTTTAAAAGTAAGTGCTTTTTGTTGGGGTACTCTGTAGTTGATTTTTTCATCAGATATTTCACTCTGTCTATCTCCATTGAGAACAGTCCATCTCCAGCTTTATTTTTGATAGAAATGAACACTTTCAGGCTACTTCAAAAAGGGGCATTCACTTTACTTTTCTTGTAGTAAGTGCTTTTCTTTGGGGTAGCTTTATTGCTGCATTTCAACCAGTAACTCTTCAAATCAATGTTGTTTGTCAATTGTATCCTACAACAACGTTTTATTTTGAATTAATCTCCAACTTTAGTACTGCCTTTGTTTCTTGTAACAGTAAGGCTATCAAGTTGGGGCAAATGTGAGAATAATATACTGCTTTTTATTTACCAAAATGTAACCCAGTACACAGTACAGTGAATATGAACCAGGACAAATGTAATGCCAGAAGACAGTTTTAAACAGACAAGATTTGTTTTATTCAGAAGGATTATTGTAACGTATACACTGACTGGTTTTATGTGTTAGAAAGTTGTTTGAATTTGCATCGTTTCAGTTGCTTCTCACTTGGAAGCCTCGTTTCTACAGGTTTTGGGGCAGAAAAGGAATTACTCTTTACTTTGCTAATGATATTTTAGAATTCACCAACGACCAATTATATCAACATCGTTTTTTAACCATGCAGGCTACTTCAAAAAGGGGCATTCACTTTACTTTTCTTGTAGTAAGTGCTTTTCTTTGGGGTAGCTTTATTGCTGCATTTCAACCAGTAACTCTTCAAATCAATGTTGTTTGTCAATCGTATCTTACAACAACGTTTTATTTTGAATTAATCTCTTTAGTACTGCCTTTGTTTCTTGTAACAGTAAGGCTATCAAGTTGGGGCAAATGTGAGAATAATATACTGCTTTTTATTTACCAAAATGTAACCCAGTACACAGTACAGTGAATATGAACCTGGACAAATGTAATGCCAGGTGACAGTTTTAAACAGACAAGATTTGTTTTATTCAGAAGGATTATTGTAACGTATACACTGACTGGTTTTATGTGTTAGAAAGTTGTTTGAATTTGCATCGTTTCAGTTGCTTCTCACTTGGAAGCCTCGTTTCTACAGGTTTTGGGGCAGAAAAGGAATTACTCTTTACTTTGCTAATGATATTTTAGAATTCACCAACGACCAATTATATCAACATCATTTTTTAACCATGCAGGCTACTTCAAAAAAGGCATTCTCTTTCATTTATTATAGTAAGTGCTTTTCTTTGGGGTAGCTTTATTGGTGTTTATCAGCCAGTATCTCAACATGTTGTGTTTTTATATCCAAAGCTACAACAGTTCCTTTTGAATTCTACTTCAACTTTAGTACTGTCTTTTATAATAAGAGTAAGTGCTATCAAGTTGGGGCAAAATTTGAGGATACTAAGCTTCTCTTCTCTGCTGTTTCTCATCCAAACATTAGAAAATCGAAAAATGAATGAAAATGTTCACAAAATTAACTGTGAAAGGATAAGGCTGATCCAGAAAATGTCTTATAGTCACAAGGATTACTTTAACAAAAGCACTAACTCGTTCATTGCATTAGTAAGTGCTTTTTGTTGGGGTAGATCTTGGCTGTATTTTTTTTCAATTTACCAATAATGTGTTTTAACAATCAGAATGCGGGCGCAAGGGTTATTTTACAAAATGTTATATCATATCTATCAAATAAATGGACAATGGGTTCAATAAGTATTAACACTTGTATTGACATAGAAACTACATGTGTGAGACTGCTGATTGGGTTACTCAACACTATCTTTTGTTTAGTAAAGCAGAAGGAGGTTAAATCATTTTCATTGAGACAAATATAACGACGGTGCAAGAAAGGGGCTTGGCTGCAAATAGTCCCGTTCTTGCCAGATTTCTACCCGAACATAAAAAGGGAGCATTTTTGTAGTAGGAACATTCCTGCAAGGTATCCAGAAGGAGAAGACATTGCCACTAAGAAGGAAGATTTGTTTCACCAAGGATTTGCACATGCTGGAATTAAGTAAGTCTTAGTTGTATTTCTTTAAAACAACACTTATTGTCCCAGGAGTTGAAATACTTACAGATTGTAATAGTCACAATGATTACTTTAACTTAAGCACTAACTCGTTGTTTTTAAAAGTAAGTGCTTTTTGTTGGGGTACTCTGTAGTTGATTTTTTCATCAGATATTTCACTCTGTCTATCTCCATTGAGAACAGTCCATCTCCAGCTTTATTTTTGATAGAAATGAACACTTTCAGGCTACTTCAAAAAGGGGCATTCACTTTACTTTTCTTGTAGTAAGTGCTTTTCTTTGGGGTAGCTTTATTGCTGCATTTCAACCAGTAACTCTTCAAATCAATGTTGTTTGTCAATCGTATCCTACAACAACGTTTTATTTTGAATTAATCTCCAACTTTAGTACTGCCTTTGTTTCTTGTAACAGTAAGGCTATCAAGTTGGGGCAAATGTGAGAATAATATACTGCTTTTTATTTATTAAAATGTAACCCAGTACACAGTACAGTGAATATGAACCTGGACAAATGTAATGCCAGGTGACAGTTTTAAACAGACAAGATTTGTTTTATTCAGAAGGATTATTGTAACGTATACACTGACTGGTTTTATGTGTTAGAAAGTTGTTTGAATTTGCATCGTTTCAGTTGCTTCTCACTTGGAAGCCTCGATTCTACAGGTTTTGGGGCAGAAAAGGAATTACTCTTTACTTTGCTAATGATATTTTAGAATTCACCAACGACCAATTATATCAACATCATTTTTTAACCATGCAGGCTACTTCAAAAAAAGGCATTCTCTTTCATTTATTATAGTAAGTGCTTTTCTTTGGGTAGCTTTATTGACGTTTATCAGCCAGTATCTCAATATGTTGTGTTTTTATATCCAAAGCTACAACAGTTCCTTTTGAATTCTACTTCAACTTTAGTACTGTCTTTTATAAATAAGAGTAAGTGCTATCAAGTTGGGGCAAAATTTGAGGATACTAAGCTTCTCTTCTCTGCTGTTTCTCATCCAAACATTAGAAAATCGAGAAATGAATGAAAATCTTCACAAAATTAACTGTGAAAGGATAAGGCTGATCCAGAAATGTCTTATAGTCACAAGGATTACTTTAACAAAAGCACTAACTCGTTCATTGCATTAGTAAGTGCTTTTTGTTGGGGTAGATCTTGGCTGTATTTTTTTTCAATTTACCAATAATGTGTTTTAACAATCAGAATGCGGGCGCAAGGGTTATTTTACAAAATGTTATATCATATCTATCAAATAATGGACAATGGGTTCAATGAGTATTAACACTTGTATTGACATAGAAACTACATGTGTGAGACTTCTGATTGGGTACTCAACACTATCTTTTGTTTAGTAAAGCAGAAGGAGGTTAAATCATTTTCATTGAGACAAAAATAACGACGGTGCAAGAAAGGGGCTTGGCTGCAAATAGTTCCGTTCCTGCCAGATTTCTCCCAGAACATAAAAAGGGAGCATTTTTGTAGTAGGAACATTCCTGCAAGGTATCCAGAAGGAGAAGACATTGCCACTAAGAAGGAAGATTTGTTTCACCAAGGATTTGCACATGCTGGAATTAAGTAAGTCTTAGTTGAATTTCTTTAAAACAACACTTTATTGTCCCAGGAGTTGAAATACTTACAGATTGTAATAGTCACAATGATTACTTTAACTTAAGCACTAACTCGTTGTTTTTAAAAGTAAGTGCTTTTTGTTGGGGTACTCTGTAGTTGATTTTTTCATCAGATATTTCACTCTGTCTATCTCCATTGAGAACAGTCCATCTCCAGCTTTATTTTTGATAGAAATGAACACTTTCAGGCTACTTCAAAATGGGGCATTCACTTTACTTTTCTTGTAGTAAGTGCTTTTCTTTGGTGTAGCTTTATTGCTGCATTTCAACCAGTAACTCTTCAAATCAATGTTGTTTGTCAATCGTATCCTACAACAACGTTTTATTTTGAATTAATCTCCAACTTTAGTACTGCCTTTGTTTCTTGTAACAGTAAGGCTATCAAGTTGGGGCCAATGTGAGAATAATATACTGCTTTTTATTTACCAAAATGTAACCAGTACACAGTACAGTGAATATGAACCTGGACAAATGTAATGCCAGGTGACAGTTTTTAAACAGACAAGATTTGTTTTATTCAGAAGGATTATTGTAACGTATACACTGACTGGTTTTATGTGTTAGAAAGTTGTTTGAATTTGCATCGTTTCAGTTGCTTCTCACTTGGAAGCCTCGATTCTACAGGTTTTTGGGCAGAAAAGGAATTACTCTTTACTTTGCTAATGATATTTTAGAATTCACCAACGACCAATTATATCAACATCATTTTTTAACCATGCAGGCTACTTCAAAAAAAGGCATTCTCTTTCATTTATTATAGTAAGTGCTTTTCTTTGGGGTAGCTTTATTGGCGTTTATCAGCCAGTATCTCAACATGTTGTGTTTTTATATCCAAAGCTACAACAGTTCCTTTTGAATTCTACTTCAACTTTAGTACTGTCTTTTATAAATAAGAGTAAGTGCTATCAAGTTGGGGCAAAATTTGAGGATACTAAGCTTCTCTTCTCTGCTGTTTCTCATCCAAACATTAGAAAATCGAAAAATGAATGAAAATGTTCACAAAATTAACTGTGAAAGGATAAGGCTGATCCAGAAATGTCTTATAGTCACAAGGATTACTTTAACAAAAGCACTAACTCGTTCATTGCATTAGTAAGTGCTTTTTGTTGGGGTAGATCTTGGCTGTATTTTTCTTGTAGTAAGTGCTTTTCTTTGGGGTAGCTTTGTTGCTGCATTTCAACCAGTAACTCTTCAAATCAATGTTGTTGTTAATACTTATTGAACCCATTGTCCATTTATTTGATAGATATGATATAACATTTTTGTAAAATAACCCTTGCGCCCACATTCTGATTGTTAAAACACATTATTGGTAAATTGAAAAAAAATACAGCCAAGATCTACCCCAACAAAAAGCACTTACTAATGCATTGAACGAGTTAGTGCTTTTGTTAAAGTAATCCTTGTGACTATAAAGACATTTCTGGATCAGCCTTATCCTTTCACAGTTAATTTTGTGAAGATTTTCATTCATTTTTCGATTTTCTAATGTTTGGATGAGAAACAGCAGAGAAGAGAAGCTTAGCATCCTCAAATTTTGCCCCAACTTGATAGCACTTACTCTTATTTATAAAAGACAGTACTAAAGTTGAAGTAGAATTCAAAAGGAACTGTTGTAGCTTTGGATATAAAAACACAACATGTTGAGATACTGGCTGATAAACGCCAATAAAGCTACCCCAAAGAAAAGCACTTACTATAATAAATGAAAGAGAATGCCTTTTTTTGAAGTAGCCTGCATGGTTAAAAAATGATGTTGATATAATTGGTCGTTGGTGAATTCTAAAATATCATTAGCAAAGTAAAGAGTAATTCCTTTTCTGCCCCAAAACCTGTAGAATCGAGGCTTCCAAGTGAGAAGCAACTGAAACGATGCAAATTCAAACAACTTTCTAACACATAAAACCAGTCAGTGTATACGTTACAATAATCCTTCTGAATAAACAAATCTTGTCTGTTTAAAACTGTCACCTGGCATTACATTTGTCCAGTTCATATTCACTGTACTGTGTACTGGGTTACATTTTGGTAAATAAAAAGCAGTATATTATTCTCACATTGGCCCCAACTTGATAGCCTTACTGTTACAAGAAACAAAGGCAGTACTAAAGTTGGAGATTAATTCAAAATAAAACGTTGTTGTAGATACGATTGACAAACAACATTGATTTGAAGAGTTACTGGTTGAAATGCAGCAATAAAGCTACACCAAAGAAAAGCACTTACTACAAGAAAAGTAAAGTGAATGCCCATTTTGAAGTAGCCTGAAGTGTTCATTTCTATCAAAAATAAAGCTGGAGATGGACTGTTCTCAATGGAGATAGACAGAGTGAAATATCTGATGAAAAAATCAACTACAGAGTACCCCAACAAAAAGCACTTACTTTTAAAAACAACGAGTTAGTGCTTAAGTTAAAGTAATCATTGTGACTATTACAATCTGTAAGTATTTCAACTCCTGGGACAATAAAGTGTTGTTTTAAAGAAATTCAACTAAGACTTACTTAATTCCAGCATGTGCAAATCCTTGGTGAAACAAATCTTCCTTCTTAGTGGCAATGTCTTCTCCTTCTGGATACCTTGCAGGAATGTTCCTACTACAAAATGCTCCCTTTTTATGTTCGGGTAGAATCTGGCAAGAACGGGACTATTTGCAGCCAAGCCCCTTTCTTGCACCGTCGTTATATTTGTCTCAATGAAAATGATTTAACCTCCTTCTGCTTTACTAAACAAAAGATAGTGTTGAGTACCCAATCAGCAGTCTCACACATGTAGTTTCTATGTCAATACAAGTGTTAATACTTATTGAACCCATTGTCCATTTATTTGATAGATATGATATAACATTTTGTAAAATAACCCTTGCGCCCGCATTCTGATTGTTAAAACACATTATTGGTAAATTGAAAAAAAATACAGCCAAGATCTACCCCAACAAAAAGCACTTACTAATGCAATGAACGAGTTAGTGCTTTTGTTAAAGTAATCCTTGTGACTATAAGACATTTCTGGATCAGCCTTATCCTTTCACAGTTAATTTTGTGAAGATTTTCATTCATTTTTCGATTTTCTAATGTTTGGATGAGAAACAGCAGAGAAGAGAAGCTTAGTATCCTCAAATTTTGCCCCAACTTGATAGCACTTACTCTTATTTATAAAAGACCGTACTAAAGTTGAATTAGAATTCAAAAGGAACTGTTTGTAGCTTTGGATATAAAAACACAAATCAATGTTGTTTGTCAATCGTATCCTACAACAACGTTTTATTTTGAATTAATCTCCAACTTAGTACTGCCTTTGTTTCTTGTAACAGTAAGGCTATCAAGTTGGGGCAAATGTGAGAATAATATACTGCTTTTTTATTTACCAAAATGTAACCCAGTACACAGTACAGTGAATATGAACCCTGGACAAATGTAATGCAGGTGACAGTTTTAAACAGACAAGATTTGTTTTATTCAGAAGGATTATTGTAACGTATACACTGACTGGTTTTATGTGTTAGAAAGTTGTTTGAATTTGCATCGTTTCAGTTGCTTCTCACTTGGAAGCCTCGTTTCTACAGGTTTTGGGGCAGAAAAGGAATTACTCTTTACTTTGCTAATGATATTTTAGAATTCACCAACGACCAATTATATCAACATCATTTTTAACCATGCAGGCTACTTCAAAAAAGGCATTCTCTTTCATTTATTATAGTAAGTGCTTTTCTTTGGGGTAGCTTTATTGGCGTTTATCAGCCAGTATCTCAACATGTTGTGTTTTTATATCCAAAGCTACAACAGTTCCTTTGAATTCTACTTCAACTTTAGTACTGTCTTTTATAAATAAGAGTAAGTGCTATCAAGTTGGGGCAAAATTTGAGGATACTAAGCTTCTCTTCTCTGCTGTTTCTCATCCAAACATTAGAAAATCGAAAAAATGAATGAAAATGTTCACAAAATTAACTGTGAAAGGATAAGCTGATCCAGAAATGTCTTATAGTCACAAGGATTACTTTAACAAAAGCACTAACTCGTTCATTGCATTAGTAAGTGCTTTTTGTTGGGTAGATCTTGGCTGTATTTTTTTTCAATTTACCAATAATGTGTTTTAACAATCAGAATGCGGGCGCAAGGGTTATTTTACAAAATGTTATATCATATCTATCAAATAAATGGACAATGGGTTCAATAAGTATTAACAACAACATTGATTTGAAGAGTTACTGGTTGAAATGCAGCAACAAAGCTACCCCAAAGAAAAGCACTTACTACAAGAAAAATACAGCCAAGATCTACCCCAACAAAAAGCACTTACTAATGCAATGAACGAGTTAGTGCTTTTGTTAAAGTAATCCTTGTGACTATAAGACATTTCTGGATCAGCCTTATCCTTTCACAGTTAATTTTGTGAACATTTTCATTCATTTTTCGATTTTCTAATGTTTGGATGAGAAACAGCAGAGAAGAGAAGCTTAGTATCCTCAAATTTTGCCCCAACTTGATAGCACTTACTCTTATTTATAAAAGACAGTACTAAAGTTGAAGTAGAATTCAAAAGGAACTGTTGTAGCTTTGGATATAAAAACACAACATGTTGAGATACTGGCTGATAAACGCCAATAAAGCTACCCCAAAGAAAAGCACTTACTATAATAAATGAAAGAGAATGCCTTTTTTTGAAGTAGCCTGCATGGTTAAAAAATGATGTTGATATAATTGGTCGTTGGTGAATTCTAAAATATCATTAGCAAAGTAAAGAGTAATTCCTTTTCTGCCCCAAAACCTGTAGAATCGAGGCTTCCAATTGAGAAGCAACTGAAACGATGCAAATTCAAACAACTTTCTAACACATAAAACCAGTCAGTGTATACGTTACAATAATCCTTCTGAATAAAACAAATCTTGTCTGTTTAAAACTGTCACCTGGCATTACATTTGTCCAGGTTCATATTCACTGTACTGTGTACTGGGTTACATTTTGGTAATAAAAAGCAGTATATTATTCTCACATTGGCCCCAACTTGATAGCCTTACTGTTACAAGAAACAAAGGCAGTACTAAAGTTGGAGATTAATTCAAAATAAAACGTTGTTGTAGGATACGATTGACAAACAACATTGATTTGAAGAGTTACTGGTTGAAATGCAGCAATAAAGCTACACCAAAGAAAAGCACTTACTACAAGAAAAGTAAAGTGAATGCCCCATTTTGAAGTAGCCTGAAAGTGTTCATTTCTATCAAAAATAAAGCTGGAGATGGACTGTTCTCAATGGAGATAGACAGAGTGAAATATCTGATGAAAAAATCAACTACAGAGTACCCCAACAAAAAGCACTTACTTTTAAAAACAACGAGTTAGTGCTTAAGTTAAAGTAATCATTGTGACTATTACAATCTGTAAGTATTTCAACTCCTGGGACAATAAAGTGTTGTTTTAAAGAAATTCAACTAAGACTTACTTAATTCCAGCATGTGCAAATCCTTGGTGAAACAAATCTTCCTTCTTAGTGGCAATGTCTTCTCCTTCTGGATACCTTGCAGGAATGTTCCTACTACAAAAATGCTCCCTTTTATGTTCTGGGAGAAATCTGGCAGGAACGGAACTATTTGCAGCCAAGCCCCTTTCTTGCACCGTCGTTATTTTGTCTCAATGAAATGATTTAACCTCCTTCTGCTTTACTAAACAAAAGATAGTGTTGAGTACCCAATCAGAAGTCTCACACATGTAGTTTCTATGTCAATACAAGTGTTAATACTCATTGAACCCATTGTCCATTTATTTGATAGATATGATATAACATTTTGTAAAATAACCCTTGCGCCCGCATTCTGATTGTTAAAACACATTATTGGTAAATTGAAAAAAAATACAGCCAAGATCTACCCCAACAAAAAGCACTTACTAATGCAATGAACGAGTTAGTGCTTTTGTTAAAGTAATCCTTGTGACTATAAGACATTTCTGGATCAGCCTTATCCTTTCACAGTTAATTTTGTGAAGATTTTCATTCATTTCTCGATTTTCTAATGTTTGGATGAGAAACAGCAGAGAAGAGAAGCTTAGTATCCTCAAATTTTGCCCCAACTTGATAGCACTTACTCTTATTTATAAAAGACAGTACTAAAGTTGAAGTAGAATTCAAAAGGAACTGTTGTAGCTTTGGATATAAAAACACACATATTGAGATACTGGCTGATAAACGTCAATAAAGCTACCCCAAAGAAAAGCACTTACTATAATAAATGAAAGAGAATGCCTTTTTTTGAAGTAGCCTGCATGGTTAAAAATGATGTTGATATAATTGGTCGTTGGTGAATTCTAAAATATCATTAGCAAAGTAAAGAGTAATTCCTTTTCTGCCCCAAAACCTGTAGAATCGAGGCTTCCAAGTGAGAAGCAACTGAAACGATGCAAATTCAAACAACTTTCTAACACATAAAACCAGTCAGTGTATACGTTACAATAATCCTTCTGAATAAAACAAATCTTGTCTGTTTAAAACTGTCACCTGGCATTACATTTGTCCAGGTTCATATTCACTGTACTGTGTACTGGGTTACATTTTAATAAATAAAAAGCAGTATATTATTCTCACATTTGCCCCAACTTGATAGCCTTACTGTTACAAGAAACAAAGGCAGTACTAAAGTTGGAGATTAATTCAAAATAAAACGTTGTTGTAGGATACGATTGACAAACAACATTGATTTGAAGAGTTACTGGTTGAAATGCAGCAATAAAGCTACCCCAAAGAAAAGCACTTACTACAAGAAAAGTAAAGTGAATGCCCCTTTTTGAAGTAGCCTGAAAGTGTTCATTTCTATCAAAAATAAAGCTGGAGATGGACTGTTCTCAATGGAGATAGACAGAGTGAAATATCTGATGAAAAAATCAACTACAGAGTACCCCAACAAAAAGCACTTACTTTTAAAAACAACGAGTTAGTGCTTAAGTTAAAGTAATCATTGTGACTATTACAATCTGTAAGTATTTCAACTCCTGGGACAATAAAGTGTTGTTTTAAAGAAATACAACTAAGACTTACTTAATTCCAGCATGTGCAAATCCTTGGTGAAACAAATCTTCCTTCTAGTGGCAATGTCTTCTCCTTCTGGATACCTTGCAGGAATGTTCCTACTACAAAAATGCTCCCTTTTTATGTTCGGGTAGAAATCTGGCAAGAACGGGACTATTTGCAGCCAAGCCCCTTTCTTGCACCGTCGTTATATTTGTCTCAATGAAAATGATTTAACCTCCTTCTGCTTTACTAAACAAAAGATAGTGTTGAGTACCCAATCAGCAGTCTCACACATGTAGTTTCTATGTCAATACAAGTGTTAATACTTATTGAACCCATTGTCCATTTATTTGATAGATATGATATAACATTTTGTAAAATAACCCTTGCGCCCGCATTCTGATTGTTAAAACACATTATTGGTAAATTGAAAAAAAATACAGCAAGATCTACCCCAACAAAAAGCACTTACTAATGCAATGAACGAGTTAGTGCTTTTGTTAAAGTAATCCTTGTGACTATAAGACATTTCTGGATCAGCCTTATCCTTTCACAGTTAATTTTGTGAACATTTTCATTCATTTTTCGATTTTCTAATGTTTGGATGAGAAACAGCAGAGAAGAGAAGCTTAGTATCCTCAAATTTTGCCCCAACTTGATAGCACTTACTCTTATTTATAAAAGACAGTACTAAAGTTGAAGTAGAATTCAAAAGGAACTGTTGTAGCTTTGGATATAAAAACACAACATGTTGAGATACTGGCTGATAAACACCAATAAAGCTACCCCAAAGAAAAGCACTTACTATAATAAATGAAAGAGAATGCCTTTTTTGAAGTAGCCTGCATGGTTAAAAAATGATGTTGATATAATTGGTCGTTGGTGAATTCTAAAATATCATTAGCAAAGTAAAGAGTAATTCCTTTTCTGCCCCAAAACCTGTAGAAACGAGGCTTCCAAGTGAGAAGCAACTGAAACGATGCAAATTCAAACAACTTTCTAACACATAAAACCAGTCAGTGTATACGTTACAATAATCCTTCTGATAAAACAAATCTTGTCTGTTTAAAAACTGTCACCTGGCATTACATTTGTCCAGGTTCATATTCACTGTACTGTGTACTGGGTTACATTTTGGTAAATAAAAAGCAGTATATTATTCTCACATTTGCCCCAACTTGATAGCCTTACTGTTACAAGAAACAAAGGCAGTACTAAAGAGATTAATTCAAAATAAAACGTTGTTGTAAGATACGATTGACAAACAACATTGATTTGAAGAGTTACTGGTTGAAATGCAGCAATAAAGCTACCCAAAGAAAAGCACTTACTACAAGAAAAGTAAAGTGAATGCCCCTTTTTGAAGTAGCCTGCATGGTTAAAAAACGATGTTGATATAATTGGTCGTTGGTGAATTCTAAAATATCATTAGCAAAGTAAAGAGTAATTCCTTTTCTGCCCCAAAACCTGTAGAAACGAGGCTTCCAAGTGAGAAGCAACTGAAACGATGCAAATTCAAACAACTTTCTAACACATAAAACCAGTCAGTGTATACGTTACAATAATCCTTCTGAATAAAACAAATCTTGTCTGTTTAAAACTGTCTTCTGGCATTACATTTGTCCTGGTTCATATTCACTGTACTGTGTACTGGGTTACATTTTGGTAAATAAAAAGCAGTATATTATTCTCACATTTGCCCCAACTTGATAGCCTTACTGTTACAAGAAACAAAGGCAGTACTAAAGTTGGAGATTAATTCAAAATAAAACGTTGTTGTAGGATACAATTGACAAACAACATTGATTTGAAGAGGTTACTGGTTGAAATGCAGCAATAAAGCTACCCCAAAGAAAAGCACTTACTACAAGAAAAGTAAAGTGAATGCCCCTTTTTGAAGTAGCCTGAAAGTGTTCATTTCTATCAAAAATAAAGCTGGAGATGGACTGTTCTCAATGGAGATAGACAGAGTGAAATATCTGATGAAAAAATCAACTACAGAGTACCCCAACAAAAAGCACTTACTTTTAAAAACAACGAGTTAGTGCTTAAGTTAAAGTAATCATTGTGACTATTACAATCTGTAAGTATTTCAACTCCTGGGACAATAAAGTGCTGTTTTAAAGAAATACAACTAAGACTTACTTAATTCCAGCATGTGCAAATCCTTGGTGAATCAAATCTTCCTTCTTAGTGGCAATGTCTTCTCCTTCTGGATACCTTGCAGGAATGTTCCTACTACAAAAATGCTCCCTTTTTATGTTCGGTAGAAATCTGGCAAGAACGGGACTATTTGCAGCCAAGCCCCTTTCTTGCACCGTCGTTATATTTGTCTCAT
>NW_026708549.1:22500-47002 GCF_902713425.1 Acipenser ruthenus | reverse complement strand
TTTCCTATTTACCATGGTATCCCTCCCCTGCGGCGGCTGCTCTTGATCTCCGTGAACGCACCCGCTGTCACATTGAAGCGCTTGAAAACACAGCACAACATTCCCTAATAACACTTGCAATGCATTATGACTTAAAAGGTATGACTTTAAGTCTATGACATTATTATTTATTGATTGTATTTTGTTTTATTTCTTTTATCACCAACTGCCACGACAACACACTCGTTTTTTTTTTTATGCAGTACTCCTGACGAACTTCACCCATTGCCCGCATCGTACCGGCTCTTAAGGTAGCTTGTGTTGGAGCAGCAGGACAAGCTCGCCATCCCGCCCGCTGCTTTCCTGCTCACCAAAACACAACGCACCCAGGGGAGAGATACCATGGTAAATAGGAAACCTATTTACCATGGTATCCCTCCCCTGCGGCGGCTGCTCTTCATCTCCGGCTGCTCTTGATCTCCGTGAACGCACCCGCTGTCACATTGAAGCGCTTGAAAACACAGCACAACATTCCCTAATAACACTTGCAATGCATTATGACTTCAAAGGTATGACTTTAAGTCTATGACATTATTATTTATTGATTTTATTTTGTTTTATTTCTTTGATCATCAACTGCCACGACAACACACTCGTTTTTTTTTTTTTATGCAGTACTCCTGACGAACTTCACCCATTGCCCGCATCGTACCGGCTCTTAAGGTAGCTTGTGTTGGAGCAGCAGGACAAGCTCGCCATCCCGCCCGCTGCTTTCCTGCTCACCAAAACACAACGCACCCAGGGGAGAGATACCATGGTAAATAGGTAACCTATTTACCATGGTATCCCTCCCCTGCGGCGGCTGCTCTTGATCTCCGTGAACGCACCCGCTGTCACATTGAAGCGCTTGAAAACACAGCACAACATTCCCTAATAACACTTGCAATGCATTATGACTTCAAAGGTATGACTTTAAGTCTATGACATTATTATTTATTGATTTTATTTTGTTTTATTTCTTTGCTCACCAACTGCCACGACAACAACTCGTTTTTTTTTTTTTTTTATGCAGTACTCCTGACGAACTTCACCCATTGACCGCATCGTACCGGCTCTTAAGGTAGCTTGTGTTGGAGCAGCAGGACAAGCTCGCCATCCCGCCCGCTGCTTTCCTGCTCACCAAAACACAACGCACCCAGGGGAGAGATACCATGGTAAATAGGAAACCTATTTACCTATAAATAGGAAACCTATTTACCATGGTATCCCTCCCCTGCGGCGGCTGCTCTTCATCTCCGGCTGCTCTTGATCTCCGTGAACGCACCCGCTGTCACATTGAAGCGCTTGAAAACACAGCACAACATTCCCTAATAACACTTGCAATGCATTATGACTTCAAAGGTATGACTTTAAGTCTATGACATTATTATTTATTGATTTTATTTTGTTTTATTTCTTTGATCACCAACTGCCACGACAACACACTCGTTTTTTTTTTATCTACGGTGTTAGGAGTTAGGGTGTTATTTACTCGCGCATAGTTTTGAATGTTATTTCCGATTCTATCCTTTAACATTTCTGAAGGGGACACTGTATTACTTAAAACGTGAATTAACGAACTAAAACGTGTTAAAAGTGAGCAGTTGCCTTGGGATTACACACTAGGTTCAGAAGCATTGATTGTACTAATGTATCCGCAGGCGACCTAAAACTCACCGTTTCAACGGTGTCAGAAGTCCTCAACTGAAAAGAATGCATACAGAAAAATATTGTATACTGGCCATGGGCTTTGGTTTTGCCCAGAGCCGTAACTAAGCATTTAGCTACCGGGGCACGCATATATATATATATATATATATATATATATATATATATATATATATATATATATATATATATATATATATTATTGTTATTTTTTTTCTTTCTTTTTTTTTTTTTTTGGATGTTAGGAGTTAGGATGGTATTTACTCGCGCATAGTTTTGAATGTTATTCCCGAATCTCTCCTTTAACATGTCTGAAGGGGACACTGTATTACTTAAAACGTGAATTAACGAACTAAAACGTGTTAAAAGTGAGCAGTTGCCTTGGGATTACACACCAGGTTCAGAAGCATTGATTGTACTAATGTATCCGCAGGCGACCTAAGACTCACCGTTTCAACGGTGTCAGTAGTGCTCAACAGAAAATAATAGTTACGGCTCTCTGCAAAACCAAAGCCCATGGCCAGTATACAATATTTTTCTTTATGCATTCTTTTCTGTTGAGCACTACTGACACCGTTGAAACGATGAGTCTTAGTTAACCTGCGGATACATTAGTCCAATCAATGCGTCTGAACCTGGTGTGTAATCCCAAGGTAACTGCTCACTGTTGACACGTTTTAAGTAATACAGTGTCCCCTTCAGAAATGTTAAAGGAGAGAATCGGAAATGACATTCAAAACTATGCGCGAGTAAATACCATCCTAAATCTTAACATCCATTTAGCTACCGGGGCACGCAAATTTTTTGTTATTTTTTTTCCTATTTACCATGGTATCCCTCCCCTGCGGCGGCTGCTCTTGATCTCCGTGAACGCACCCGCTGTCACATTGAAGCGCTTGAAAACACAGCACAACATTCCCTAATAACACTTGCAATGCATTATGACTTAAAAGGTATGACTTTAAGTCTATGACATTATTATTTATTGATTGTATTTTGTTTTATTTCTTTTATCACCAACTGCCACGACAACACACTCGTTTTTTTTTTTATGCAGTACTCCTGACGAACTTCACCCATTGCCCGCATCGTACCGGCTCTTAAGGTAGCTTGTGTTGGAGCAGCAGGACAAGCTCGCCATCCCGCCCGCTGCTTTCCTGCTCACCAAAACACAACGCACCCAGGGGAGAGATACCATGGTAAATAGGAAACCTATTTACCATGGTATCCCTCCCCTGCGGCGGCTGCTCTTCATCTCCGGCTGCTCTTGATCTCCGTGAACGCACCCGCTGTCACATTGAAGCGCTTGAAAACACAGCACAACATTCCCTAATAACACTTGCAATGCATTATGACTTCAAAGGTATGACTTTAAGTCTATGACATTATTATTTATTGATTTTATTTTGTTTTATTTCTTTGATCACCAACTGCCACGACAACACACTCGTTTTTTTTTTTTTTATGCAGTACTCCTGACGAACTTCACCCATTGCCCGCATCGTACCGGCTCTTAAGGTAGCTTGTGTTGGAGCAGCAGGACAAGCTCGCCATCCCGCCCGCTGCTTTCCTGCTCACCAAAACACAACGCACCCAGGGGAGAGATACCATGGTAAATAGGTAACCTATTTACCATGGTATCCCTCCCCTGCGGCGGCTGCTCTTGATCTCCGTGAACGCACCCGCTGTCACATTGAAGCGCTTGAAAACACAGCACAACATTCCCTAATAACACTTGCAATGCATTATGACTTAAAAGGTATGACTTTAAGTCTATGACATTATTATTTATTGATTGTATTTTGTTTTATTTCTTTTATCACCAACTGCCACGACAACACACTCGTTTTTTTTTTTATGCAGTACTCCTGACGAACTTCACCCATTGACCGCATCGTACCGGCTCTTAAGGTAGCTTGTGTTGGAGCAGCAGGACAAGCTCGCCATCCCGCCCGCTGCTTTCCTGCTCACCAAAACACAACGCACCCAGGGGAGAGATACCATGGTAAATAGGAAACCTATTTACCATGGTATCCCTCCCCTGCGGCGGCTGCTCTTCATCTCCGGCTGCTCTTGATCTCCGTGAACGCACCCGCTGTCACATTGAAGCGCTTGAAAACACAGCACAACATTCCAGCGGAATGAACGCACCCGCTGTCACATTGAAGCGCTTGAAAACACAGCACAACATTCCCTAATAACACTTGCAATGCATTATGACTTCAAAGGTATGACTTTAAGTCTATGACATTATTATTTATTGATTTTATTTTGTTTTATTTCTTTGCTCACCAACTGCCACGACAACAACTCGTTTTTTTTTTTTTTTATGCAGTACTCCTGACGAACTTCACCCATTGACCGCATCGTACCGGCTCTTAAGGTAGCTTGTGTTGGAGCAGCAGGACAAGCTCGCCATCCCGCCCGCTGCTTTCCTGCTCACCAAAACACAACGCACCCAGGGGAGAGATACCATGGTAAATAGGAAACCTATTTACCTATAAATAGGAAACCTATTTACCATGGTATCCCTCCCCTGCGGCGGCTGCTCTTCATCTCCGGCTGCTCTTGATCTCCGTGAACGCACCCGCTGTCACATTGAAGCGCTTGAAAACACAGCACAACATTCCCTAATAACACTTGCAATGCATTATGACTTCAAAGGTATGACTTTAAGTCTATGACATTATTATTTATTGATTTTATTTTGTTTTATTTCTTTGATCACCAACTGCCACGACAACACACTCGTTTTTTTTTTATCTACGGTGTTAGGAGTTAGGGTGTTATTTACTCGCGCATAGTTTTGAATGTTATTTCCGATTCTATCCTTTAACATTTCTGAAGGGGACACTGTATTACTTAAAACGTGAATTAACGAACTAAAACGTGTTAAAAGTGAGCAGTTGCCTTGGGATTACACACTAGGTTCAGAAGCATTGATTGTACTAATGTATCCGCAGGCGACCTAAAACTCACCGTTTCAACGGTGTCAGAAGTCCTCAACTGAAAAGAATGCATACAGAAAAATATTGTATACTGGCCATGGGCTTTGGTTTTGCCCAGAGCCGTAACTAAGCATTTAGCTACCGGGGCACGCAATATATATATATATATATATATATATATATATATATATATATATATATATATATATATATATATATATATATATATATATATTATTGTTATTTTTTTTCTTTCTTTTTTTTTTTTTTTGGATGTTAGGAGTTAGGATGGTATTTACTCGCGCATAGTTTTGAATGTTATTCCCGAATCTCTCCTTTAACATGTCTGAAGGGGACACTGTATTACTTAAAACGTGAATTAACGAACTAAAACGTGTTAAAAGTGAGCAGTTGCCTTGGGATTACACACCAGGTTCAGAAGCATTGATTGTACTAATGTATCCGCAGGCGACCTAAGACTCACCGTTTCAACGGTGTCAGTAGTGCTCAACAGAAAATAATAGTTACGGCTCTCTGCAAAACCAAAGCCCATGGCCAGTATACAATATTTTTCTTTATGCATTCTTTTCTGTTGAGCACTACTGACACCGTTGAAACGATGAGTCTTAGTTAACCTGCGGATACATTAGTCCAATCAATGCGTCTGAACCTGGTGTGTAATCCCAAGGTAACTGCTCACTGTTGACACGTTTTAAGTAATACAGTGTCCCCTTCAGAAATGTTAAAGGAGAGAATCGGAAATGACATTCAAAACTATGCGCGAGTAAATACCATCCTAAATCTTAACATCCATTTAGCTACCGGGGCACGCAAATTTTTTGTTATTTTTTTTCCTATTTACCATGGTATCCCTCCCCTGCGGCGGCTGCTCTTGATCTCCGTGAACGCACCCGCTGTCACATTGAAGCGCTTGAAAACACAGCACAACATTCCCTAATAACACTTGCAATGCATTATGACTTCAAAGGTATGACTTTAAGTCTATGACATTATTATTTATTGATTTTATTTTGTTTTATTTCTTTGATCATCAACTGCCACGACAACACACTCGTTTTTTTTTTTTTATGCAGTACTCCTGACGAACTTCACCCATTGCCCGCATCGTACCGGCTCTTAAGGTAGCTTGTGTTGGAGCAGCAGGACAAGCTCGCCATCCCGCCCGCTGCTTTCCTGCTCACCAAAACACAACGCACCCAGGGGAGAGATACCATGGTAAATAGGTAACCTATTTACCATGGTATCCCTCCCCTGCGGCGGCTGCTCTTGATCTCCGTGAACGCACCCGCTGTCACATTGAAGCGCTTGAAAACACAGCACAACATTCCCTAATAACACTTGCAATGCATTATGACTTAAAAGGTATGACTTTAAGTCTATGACATTATTATTTATTGATTGTATTTTGTTTTATTTCTTTTATCACCAACTGCCACGACAACACACTCGTTTTTTTTTTTATGCAGTACTCCTGACGAACTTCACCCATTGACCGCATCGTACCGGCTCTTAAGGTAGCTTGTGTTGGAGCAGCAGGACAAGCTCGCCATCCCGCCCGCTGCTTTCCTGCTCACCAAAACACAACGCACCCAGGGGAGAGATACCATGGTAAATAGGAAACCTATTTACCATGGTATCCCTCCCCTGCGGCGGCTGCTCTTCATCTCCGGCTGCTCTTGATCTCCGTGAACGCACCCGCTGTCACATTGAAGCGCTTGAAAACACAGCACAACATTCCCTAATAACACTTGCAATGCATTATGACTTCAAAGGTATGACTTTAAGTCTATGACATTATTATTTATTGATTTTATTTTGTTTTATTTCTTTGATCACCAACTGCCACGACAACACACTCGTTTTTTTTTTTTATGCAGTACTCCTGACGAACTTCACCCATTGCCCGCATCGTACCGGCTCTTAAGGTAGCTTGTGTTGGAGCAGCAGGACAAGCTCGCCATCCCGCCCGCTGCTTTCCTGCTCACCAAAACACAACGCACCCAGGGGAGTGATACCATGGTAAATAGGTAACCTATTTACCATGGTATCCCTCCCCTGCGGCGGCTGCTCTTGATCTCCGTGAACGCACCCGCTGTCACATTGAAGCGCTTGAAAACACAGCACAACATTCCCTAATAACACTTGCAATGCATTATGACTTCAAAGGTATGACTTTAAGTCTATGACATTATTATTTATTGATTTTATTTTGTTTTATTTCTTTGCTCACCAACTGCCACGACAACAACTCGTTTTTTTTTTTTTTTATGCAGTACTCCTGACGAACTTCACCCATTGACCGCATCGTACCGGCTCTTAAGGTAGCTTGTGTTGGAGCAGCAGGACAAGCTCGCCATCCCGCCCGCTGCTTTCCTGCTCACCAAAACACAACGCACCCAGGGGAGAGATACCATGGTAAATAGGAAACCTATTTACCTATAAATAGGAAACCTATTTACCATGGTATCCCTCCCCTGCGGCGGCTGCTCTTCATCTCCGGCTGCTCTTGATCTCCGTGAACGCACCCGCTGTCACATTGAAGCGCTTGAAAACACAGCACAACATTCCCTAATAACACTTGCAATGCATTATGACTTCAAAGGTATGACTTTAAGTCTATGACATTATTATTTATTGATTTTATTTTGTTTTATTTCTTTGATCACCAACTGCCACGACAACACACTCGTTTTTTTTTTATCTACGGTGTTAGGAGTTATAGGGTGTTATTTACTCGCGCATAGTTTTGAATGTTATTTCCGATTCTATCCTTTAACATTTCTGAAGGGGACACTGTATTACTTAAAACGTGAATTAACGAACTAAAACGTGTTAAAAGTGAGCAGTTGCCTTGGGATTACACACTAGGTTCAGAAGCATTGATTGTACTAATGTATCCGCAGGCGACCTAAAACTCACCGTTTCAACGGTGTCAGAAGTCCTCAACTGAAAAGAATGCATACAGAAAAATATTGTATACTGGCCATGGGCTTTGGTTTTGCCCAGAGCCGTAACTAAGCATTTAGCTACCGGGGCACGCAAATATATATATATATATATATATATATATATATATATATATATATATATATATATATATATATATATATATTATTGTTATTTTTTTTCTTTCTTTTTTTTTTTTTTTGGATGTTAGGAGTTAGGATGGTATTTACTCGCGCATAGTTTTGAATGTTATTCCCGAATCTCTCCTTTAACATGTCTGAAGGGGACACTGTATTACTTAAAACGTGAATTAACGAACTAAAACGTGTTAAAAGTGAGCAGTTGCCTTGGGATTACACACCAGGTTCAGAAGCATTGATTGTACTAATGTATCCACAGGCGACCTAAGACTCACCGTTTCAACGGTGTCAGTAGTGCTCAACAGAAAATAATAGTTACGGCTCTCTGCAAAACCAAAGCCCATGGCCAGTATACAATATTTTTCTTTATGCATTCTTTTCTGTTGAGCACTACTGACACCGTTGAAACGATGAGTCTTAGTTAACCTGCGGATACATTAGTCCAATCAATGCGTCTGAACCTGGTGTGTAATCCCAAGGTAACTGCTCACTGTTGACACGTTTTAAGTAATACAGTGTCCCCTTCAGAAATGTTAAAGGAGAGAATCGGAAATGACATTCAAAACTATGCGCGAGTAAATACCATCCTAAATCTTAACATCCATTTAGCTACCGGGGCACGCAAATTTTTTGTTATTTTTTTTCCTATTTACCATGGTATCCCTCCCCTGCGGCGGCTGCTCTTGATCTCCGTGAACGCACCCGCTGTCACATTGAAGCGCTTGAAAACACAGCACAACATTCCCTAATAACACTTGCAATGCATTATGACTTAAAAGGTATGACTTTAAGTCTATGACATTATTATTTATTGATTGTATTTTGTTTTATTTCTTTTATCACCAACTGCCACGACAACACACTCGTTTTTTTTTTTATGCAGTACTCCTGACGAACTTCACCCATTGCCCGCATCGTACCGGCTCTTAAGGTAGCTTGTGTTGGAGCAGCAGGACAAGCTCGCCATCCCGCCCGCTGCTTTCCTGCTCACCAAAACACAACGCACCCAGGGGAGAGATACCATGGTAAATAGGAAACCTATTTACCATGGTATCCCTCCCCTGCGGCGGCTGCTCTTCATCTCCGGCTGCTCTTGATCTCCGTGAACGCACCCGCTGTCACATTGAAGCGCTTGAAAACACAGCACAACATTCCCTAATAACACTTGCAATGCATTATGACTTCAAAGGTATGACTTTAAGTCTATGACATTATTATTTATTGATTTTATTTTGTTTTATTTCTTTGATCATCAACTGCCACGACAACACACTCGTTTTTTTTTTTTTATGCAGTACTCCTGACGAACTTCACCCATTGCCCGCATCGTACCGGCTCTTAAGGTAGCTTGTGTTGGAGCAGCAAGACAAGCTCGCCATCCCGCCCGCTGCTTTCCTGCTCACCAAAACACAACGCACCCAGGGGAGAGATACCATGGTAAATAGGTAACCTATTTACCATGGTATCCCTCCCCTGCTCCGGCTGCTCTTGATCTCCGTGAACGCACCCGCTGTCACATTGAAGCGCTTGAAAACACAGCACAACATTCCCTAATAACACTTGCAATGCATTATGACTTCAAAGGTATGACTTTAAGTCTATGACATTATTATTTATTGATTTTATTTTGTTTTATTTCTTTGCTCACCAACTGCCACGACAACAACTCGTTTTTTTTTTTTTTTATGCAGTACTCCTGACGAACTTCACCCATTGACCGCATCGTACCGGCTCTTAAGGTAGCTTGTGTTGGAGCAGCAGGACAAGCTCGCCATCCCGCCCGCTGCTTTCCTGCTCACCAAAACACAACGCACCCAGGGGAGAGATACCATGGTAAATAGGAAACCTATTTACCATGGTATCCCTCCCCTGCGGCGGCTGCTCTTCATCTCCGGCTGCTCTTGATCTCCGTGAACGCACCCGCTGTCACATTGAAGCGCTTGAAAACACAGCACAACATTCCCTAATAACACTTGCAATGCATTATGACTTCAAAGGTATGACTTTAAGTCTATGACATTATTATTTATTGATTTTATTTTGTTTTATTTCTTTTATCACCAACTGCCACGACAACACACTCGTTTTTTTTTTATGCAGTACTCCTGACGAACTTCACCCATTGCCCGCATCGTACCGGCTCTTAAGGTAGCTTGTGTTGGAGCAGCAGGACAAGCTCGCCATCCCGCCCGCTGCTTTCCTGCTCACCAAAACACAACGCACCCAGGGGAGAGATACCATGGTAAATAGGAAACCTATTTACCATGGTATCCCTCCCCTGCGGCGGCTGCTCTTCATCTCCGGCTGCTCTTGATCTCCGTGAACGCACCCGCTGTCACATTGAAGCGCTTGAAAACACAGCACAACATTCCCTAATAACACTTGCAATGCATTATGACTTCAAAGGTATGACTTTAAGTCTATGACATTATTATTTATTGATTTTATTTTGTTTTATTTCTTTGATCATCAACTGCCACGACAACACACTCGTTTTTTTTTTTTATGCAGTACTCCTGACGAACTTCACCCATTGCCCGCATCGTACCGGCTCTTAAGGTAGCTTGTGTTGGAGCAGCAGGACAAGCTCGCCATCCCGCCCGCTGCTTTCCTGCTCACCAAAACACAACGCACCCAGGGGAGAGATACCATGGTAAATAGGTAACCTATTTACCATGGTATCCCTCCCCTGCTCCGGCTGCTCTTGATCTCCGTGAACGCACCCGCTGTCACATTGAAGCGCTTGAAAACACAGCACAACATTCCCTAATAACACTTGCAATGCATTATGACTTCAAAGGTATGACTTTAAGTCTATGACATTATTATTTATTGATTTTATTTTGTTTTATTTCTTTGCTCACCAACTGCCACGACAACAACTCGTTTTTTTTTTTTTTTATGCAGTACTCCTGACGAACTTCACCCATTGACCGCATCGTACCGGCTCTTAAGGTAGCTTGTGTTGGAGCAGCAGGACAAGCTCGCCATCCCGCCCGCTGCTTTCCTGCTCACCAAAACACAACGCACCCAGGGGAGAGATACCATGGTAAATAGGAAACCTATTTACCATGGTATCCCTCCCCTGCGGCGGCTGCTCTTCATCTCCGGCTGCTCTTGATCTCCGTGAACGCACCCGCTGTCACATTGAAGCGCTTGAAAACACAGCACAACATTCCCTAATAACACTTGCAATGCATTATGACTTCAAAGGTATGACTTTAAGTCTATGACATTATTATTTATTGATTTTATTTTGTTTTATTTCTTTGATCACCAACTGCCACGACAACACACTCGTTTTTTTTTTATCTACGGTGTTAGGAGTTAGGGTGTTATTTACTCGCGCATAGTTTTGAATGTTATTTCCGATTCTATCCTTTAACATTTCTGAAGGGGACACTGTATTACTTAAAACGTGAATTAACGAACTAAAACGTGTTAAAAGTGAGCAGTTGCCTTGGGATTACACACTAGGTTCAGAAGCATTGATTGTACTAATGTATCCGCAGGCGACCTAAAACTCACCGTTTCAACGGTGTCAGAAGTCCTCAACTGAAAAGAATGCATACAGAAAAATATTGTATACTGGCCATGGGCTTTGGTTTTGCCCAGAGCCGTAACTAAGCATTTAGCTACCGGGGCACGCAATATATATATATATATATATATATATATATATATATATATATATATATATATATATATATATATATATATATATTATTGTTATTTTTTTTCTTTCTTTTTTTTTTTTTTTGGATGTTAGGAGTTAGGATGGTATTTACTCGCGCATAGTTTTGAATGTTATTCCCGAATCTCTCCTTTAACATGTCTGAAGGGGACACTGTATTACTTAAAACGTGAATTAACGAACTAAAACGTGTTAAAAGTGAGCAGTTGCCTTGGGATTACACACCAGGTTCAGAAGCATTGATTGTACTAATGTATCCGCAGGCGACCTAAGACTCACCGTTTCAACGGTGTCAGTAGTGCTCAACAGAAAATAATAGTTACGGCTCTCTGCAAAACCAAAGCCCATGGCCAGTATACAATATTTTTCTTTATGCATTCTTTTCTGTTGAGCACTACTGACACCGTTGAAACGATGAGTCTTAGTTAACCTGCGGATACATTAGTCCAATCAATGCGTCTGAACCTGGTGTGTAATCCCAAGGTAACTGCTCACTGTTGACACGTTTTAAGTAATACAGTGTCCCCTTCAGAAATGTTAAAGGAGAGAATCGGAAATGACATTCAAAACTATGCGCGAGTAAATACCATCCTAAATCTTAACATCCATTTAGCTACCGGGGCACGCAAATTTTTTGTTATTTTTTTTCTTTCTTTTTTTTTTTTTTTGGATGTTAGGAGTTAGGATGGTATTTACTCGCGCATAGTTTTGAATGTTATTCCCGAATCTCTCCTTTAACATGTCTGAAGGGGACACTGTATTACTTAAAACGTGAATTAACGAACTAAAACGTGTTAAAAGTGAGCAGTTGCCTTGGGATTACACACTAGGTTCAGAAGCATTGATTGTACTAATGTATCCGCAGGCGACCTAAAACTCACCGTTTCAACGGTGTCAGAAGTGCTCAACAGAAAAGAATGCATACAGAAAAATATTGTATACTGGCCATGGGCTTTGGTTTTGCAGAGAGCCGTAACTAAGCATTTAGCTACCGGGGCATGCAATATATATATATATATATATATATATATATATATATATATATATATATATATATATATATATATATATATGAATGAATGGATTAGCGCCTCATTATTTACATGAGTTACTGACACCGTAAACACCAAATCCCAAATCACAAAGCGCGCGCACACACACAGTCCAGTGGCCACGCCTTCCTGCTCGCACACAACATTATAAACATAAACATTTGCCTGCCGAGAAAAGCTTAGCTATTTTTCTGTTCGTATGTCACCAGGCATGTAGACAAAGACGTAAACACACAAACAGATTTAATAAGAAAAAGAGGCACTACATATTACTTCTAACAGGGTTTTTCAATTACATGATAGAAAAAATCAATGTAATTCTGCATATGAAGTTAATTTGATGCATTGGTATTGGGAGACAGAAGTACTGTACCTCTAATCAATCTGATCACTTTAGAGGAGGGGCAGTTTCAGTTGCCAACAAACAGCATATATCTTAAAGTGCAAAGGAAAAAAGTGAGTGATCCACAAATGTTTTCGGGAGTACTGTAAGCTTCAGGAAAAACTAAACACAATTTCAAGCCGTCCTTTTAACTAACAGACAAATATTCTTTCATGAAAAAAAGGTTTTCTTTCAAAAACTATTTTACATAACTTTCTACTGTCAATTCAACTGCTGTAGAGAAACATATATATATATATATATATATATTAATTGGCTCACATAGCAGACTTTATTGACCATGTTGTTTGGTCAAGATGCATTATGCTGTATGATATTAAACAGCTGATCCTTTTGCTTGACTGGGCAAGGTGAGTATGGGCACATGTTCATACAATCCTTTGGCTCTAAGTCTGGGCAAGGTGGGGCTTGTTTTATCATGTCAAGCATGTGATCATTTTGCCTAGACATGGTCCATCTTACCAGTTTAATGTTACCTGGGGCTTAGCTAGGAATAGATTTTTACTGAGGAAAAAATCAAATTTTTGTCTAAAAAAAAAAAAAAAACCCTGTGCATATCCTGTTCATGTTACGAAGGTGAAATTTATCATATTTTAAAGCCTGGAGACTATTAATGCAAACTGCAAAGCGATACAACAAATTCCTAAAATTACCCTATTCATACTGTTAGAAATATGTGATATTAAAAGGACAAGAAGAATAGAAGTTATAGATATGAACACGTAGATGGGTTTATACCTTCATTGAGAGACATGCGTTTGGTTCACTGCTATTGAAGTTAATGCTGACACTGATGACACTGATGCTACAACTGGAGCTGGTAAGACTGGTGCTGCTACTTCTGGAACTGATGCTGACACTGCTGGGACTGGCAGGACTGGTGCTGCTACTGCTGGAACTGGTAAGACTGGTGCTCCTACTGCTGGAACTGGTAAGACTGGTGCTGCTACTGCTGGAACTGGTAAGACTGGTGCTGCTACTGCTGGAACTGGTAAGACTGGTGCTGCTGGGACTGGTAAGTGGTTCTGCTACTGCTGGGACTGGTAAGACTGGTGCTGCTACTGCTGAAACTGGTAAGACTGGTGCTGCTGGGACTGGTAAGACTGGTGCTGCTACTGCTGGGACTGGTAAGAGTGGTGCTTCTACTGCTGGAACTGGTAAGACTGGTGCTGCCACTGCTGGGACTGGTAAGACTGGTGCTGCCACTGCTGGGACTGGTGCTGCTACTGCTGGGACTGGTAAGACTGGTGCTGAAACTGGTAAGACCGGTGCTGACACTGCTGGGACTGGTAAGATTGCTGATACTAATGCTAAGACTGATCGGACTGCTGAGACTGTATGATGCCACAATTAAAAACTGATTTAGAAGACTTTACTTTAAATCAGGGTTTGCTAATCCTCCTATGGCCTGATCTATCGAAACGCTGTAACACTTCCTCCTGGGACATGTCCGCACATATTAGCAGGGCAAGGCCATTCAGTCTATTTTTACCCATACTGCTGCGAGACCAATCAAACATATCGAAACAATGCACTCAGTTAAACTCTTTGTCATCATGAACAGAGACCGTAAGAATCTGTTTGCTGCGGAAAACACGTACTGTCTATATGCTGTCAGAGAATATTTGTTTTTACACTTGGGGCGGGGCAAAAAACATGCAAGGATTTTTTTGTTTGTTTGTTTGAGAACCAAACTAATACACTTATCATATATCATCATGAACAAAGACAATGTTGCTTTAAATGTACATAAAACTACTTTAAACTGCTTCTGGTGTACAGAGGTCAAGGTTGAACGTGGCGCACTGTCCGTGTCTCATTCATGCTGGAACGTAGCTGCAGTTTACTTCAGTATCCAGTGCGTGGTTACCACTGAACAAGCTGTTTAAAGTTGCTGAAAATGATTAATAAATAAATAAATAAGTAAATAAATAAATCACCTGTATTAAAAACTTTGGATTTTTGTCTCTAACGAAAACATTCGGAATATATATATATATATATATTTTTTGAACTGCTGTTGCCAATCAGTGAATTTATAAATAGAATTACCTCCAATTCTTCTAGCCCATGGCATCAAATACAATACATGAAAAGTATTAAAAACTAACAGCTATAAATTATTACATCAGGGGAGAGGGATGGTGTTGAAATTGAAGAATTAAGGGAATGGGAATATGCAAATAAAGATGATCACAATATAACGTAAGATGCTGCGTCAGCATTTTATTTTTAAAATACAGTGTAAGTGATTTATTTTTCTGTTTTTTATTTTTTTATTTTTTATTTTTTAAGGACCCTACAACTCCCACACGTGTCATTATCTGGGGAAACCCCTTCCATCTTGATACAAAAATTGGTCTGAGAATGAATGGACAACATTTACTTGCTGAGGAGGCTGTGTGGTCCAGTGGTTAAAGAAAAGGGTTCGTAACCAGGAAGTCCACGGTTCAAATCCCACCTCGGCAAACTGACTCATTGTGTGACCTTGAGCAAGCCACTTAACCTCCTTGTGCTCCGTCTTTCGGGTGAGACATAATTGTAAGTGACTCTGCAGCTGATGCATAGTTCACACTCCCTAGTCTCTGTAAGCCTTGGATAAAGGTGTCTGCTAAATAAACAAATAATAATAACCTGAGGCCCTCACCCAGAGATTTGGGCTTCTTTTTTCCTTGTATTTTGTGTACAATATCAAATACCCACAGAGAAAAAACAGCCTAATATTATATTGAGAAATGTATTTTGGGTACTCCAAAAAGATCAGAAAACTCCACCTAGTATAGTGGGAATAGTAAACTTTCTTTTGTCAGGCGCCAGGTCGGGAAAGCAATAAGGGTGTTGGTTCTGCTATAATAACCACAGGCTCAGGGATTACTATTTTTTTTTTCTTTTGAGCAGACACCCTTACCCAGGGCAACTTACAGTTGTATACAGCTATGCTGATGATAACCACCTGTTATCTGTCCCTAAAGCAAGGACATTCTTCTGCCTGGGTGTTATTAGCTACTTGCCTTACAGACATCAAGCATTGGATGTCACAGAATCTCCTAATGTTGAATTGAGATAAAACAGAGGTTATGCTAGTGGGCTCACAGAACCAACTAAAAGGAAATGTAGGATTACATGAGCACGACCCTTGCAGTCTCTCATCAAAATTTAAAGTCGAAATTAAGAGTTTGAGGGTAATCTTTGAGTCTGATCTATCATTTTAGACTCATACTAGGGAAGTTACTAAAGTATATTTTTACCATTTGAGAAATATAGCCAAACTTAGACCAACTCCCCAATAATGTTGTTGAAGCTGACATCCTGGGATTCTTCAAGAAGCTGCTTGATGAGATTCTGGGATCAATAAGCTACTAACAACAAACAAAAATAAGAAATAAATAATAAAAGAAACAACCTTCTTATGTTCTAATTATTTCTGTATCTGATGCCGAGAGATATATATATTGCATGCACCTCCGGTTGAAGCAACCAGAGGTGTGTAATTCCAAGGTAACTGCTCACTTTTAACACGATTTAAGACGTTAATTCACGTTTTAAGTAAAACGTTTATATATATTTGCATGCCCCGGTAGCTAAAAGCTTAGTTACGGCTCTGGGCAAAACCAACGCCCTTGGCCAGTATACAATATTTTTCTCTAGCATTCTTTTCTGTTGAGCACTCCTGACACCGTTGAAACGGTGAGTCTCAGGTCGCCTGCGGATACATAAGTCCAATCATTGCGTCTGAACCTGGTGTGTAATTCCAAGGTAACTGCTCACTTTTAACACGATTTAAGACGTTAATTCACGTTTTAAGTAAAACGTTTATATTTATTTGCATGCCCCGGTAGCTAAATGCTTAGTTACGGCGGTGGGCAAAACCAAAGCCCATGGCCAGTATACAATATTTTTCTGTATGCATTATTTTCTGTTGAGCACTACTGACACCGTTGAAACGGTGAGTCTTAGGTCGCCTGCGGATATATTAGTCCAATCAATGCGTCTGAACCTGGTGTGTAATCCCAAGGTAACTGCTCACAGTTAACACGTTTTAATACGTTAATTCACGTTTTAAGTAATACAGTGTCCCCTTCAGACATGTTAAAGGAGAAATTCGGAAATAACATACAAAACTATGCGCGAGTAAATACCATCCTAACTCCTAACATCCAAAAAAAAAAAAAAAAAGAAAAAAAAATAACAATATATATATATATATATATATATATATATATATATATATATATATATATATATATATATATATATATATATAATTGCATGCCCCGGTATCTACAATATGGAGTCTTGCTTGCCCCGGTAGCTGCAATATTCAGTCTTTCCATTCACCTTCGGTTGCTTCAATCCGGAGGTCCATGCAATTATATATATATATATATATATATATATATATATATATATATATATATATATATATATATATATATATATATTGCATGCCCCTGTAGCTAAATGTTTAGTTACGGCGCTGGGGAAAACCAAAGCCCATGGCCAGTATA
Source organism: Acipenser ruthenus (assembly GCF_902713425.1). Classification (NCBI taxonomy): domain Eukaryota; kingdom Metazoa; phylum Chordata; class Actinopteri; order Acipenseriformes; family Acipenseridae; genus Acipenser; species Acipenser ruthenus. Next base: position 29,604 of record NW_026708549.1, on the reverse strand, counting down.
CAATATTTTTCTGTATGCATTATTTTCTGTTGAGCACTACTGACACCTTTGAAACGGTGAATCTTAGGTTCGCCTGCAGATACATTAGTCCAATCAATGCGTCTGAACCTGGTGTGTAATCCCAAGGTAACTGCTCACAGTTAACACGTTTTAATTAGTTAATTTACGTTTTAAGTAATACAGTGTCCCCTTCAAACATGTTAAAGGAGAAATTCGGAAATAACATACAAAACTATGCGCGAGTAAATACCATCCTAACTCCTAACATCCAAAAAAAAAAAAAACGAAAAAAAAAAACAATAATTATATATATAGCTACATAGATTGTATTGAATTAACAAAACAAATAATAATAATTCACTGAGAGGTATTGGAAGAAAAAATACACCTATTTTGTTTATAACTTTTAGAATGTTTGTATGCTGTAGCTGCAATATTGAGTCTTTCCATCCACCTCCGGTTGCTTCATTCCGGATATCCATGCAATTTATATATATATATATATATATATATATATATATATATATATATATATATATATATATATATATATATATATATTTGCATACCCCGGTAGCTAAATGCTTAGTTACGGCGCTGGGCAAAACCAAAGCCCATGGCCAGTATACAATATTTTTCTGTATGCATTATTTTCTGTTGAGCACTACTGACTGTTGAGCACTGGAAGGGAAGGCGATGCAAGCATTGCTCGATTTAGACCCAGAGGAGCCGTGTGACTTCCATACCCTATCCACGGCTCTCCAGCGCCGCGTTGGCCAAGTGGAGTCAGCCGTCAGCCGGCGCTATCGCCTTGCCACGCGCAAGAGAGTCAGTGTCGAGAAACTCGGGATACTGGCCGCAGACACTAAATACTTGGCACGGAGGGGGTATCCTGGTTTACCTCCGGCTGTACAAGAAGACCTGGCGATGGAGGCGTTCATCCGTGGCTTGAAGCCCACCGCGCTCTGACAACAGGTTCAGCTCGTTGCCCCAACCTCCCTAGAGCAGGCTTTAACCCATGCCCTAAGGATTGAGGCCGTGCTCGAGGAGGGCGAGAGAGTCCGGATCCCCAAAGTCTGCACGGTCAGAGGAAAGGAAGATAGCGATGGAGACGAGGATACCGCCGCTGTCAGGCAGACCACTCCTGTAAGGCGCTGCTGGAACTGCGGAAGCCCGGGTCACCTGCATGCACAATGCCGCCGCCGCCGTCACCCAGTACCATCTGAAGAAGAGACGTCATGGGCGGGAAACGAAAAAGGAGCGGCGTAAACGGGGGACCGCAGCTCCTTCACCTTCCTTCCCCCACCCATAGAGACAAAGAGAACGACGCGTGGCAATGGTGGGCCGTGTTGGCCGGGGCAACAGTCTGCATGCACCCTGCCTCTTAAATGGGGTGCAGTGCAAGGCCTTGGTCGACACAGGCTCCACCATCTCCATCCTGCAGCCCGGGGTCCTCCCCAGAGAAAGTGACGGATGGCTGGAAGGCTGGACGCCCACCACGGTTCGCCTCCGCACTGTCACCGGCCAGGTCGCGTCCATGTTGGGACGACGGCATCTGGAGATCCAGCTCGGAGACTGCACGATCCAACACGAATTCTGGCTGGCGGAGATACAGGATCGCTGCATTCTGGGCCTGGACCTCCTGAACAAAGTAGGAGCTACCATCGACTTGGCTGAGGGAACCTTGTGCCTTGGCCAGAGCCAACTGCGCCTGATTCCGGGTCGGGAGAAGGAAGGGGAGCAACGCCGCACCAGAACCACCGTGCGGCATAGCCAGATGAGGGAGGTTCGTCGGACGCAGGGGGGCAGGACCCGGCCTCTCCCAGAAGCAGAGGACAGGACATCGGCGACGGAGTTTGCAAGGGCTTCAACTGTCTCCGCCCCCTCTCCTGCAGAACTTTCACCGCCCCCTGCAACCACAACCGGTGGAACACAGGACTGCAGGATAACTGATGCGGTGAAAGCGCTGTGGCAGAGGAGTAAGGAGGGTCTATCTCAGGGCCAGCGGGACCAGTTATGGGAACTATTAAGGGGGTACTTGGACATTTTTGCTGCAAACATAGAGGACTGTGGGCGGACTGGATTAGTTCAGCACAGCATTAACACGGGAGACGCGGCTCCGATCCGGGAGCGGCCACGGCGGCTACCCTTGGCAAAGCGGGAAGCGGCCGAGGGCATGATTCTGGAAATGGCCACTGCCGGGGTAATTGAACCATCGGCTAGCCCCTGGGCCGCGCCAGCCCTGCTAGTAAAAAAAAAGACGGGTCACTGCGGTTCTGTGTGGATTATCGCAAACTGAATGCAGTGACACACAAGGACTCGTACCCCCTCCCCAGAATCGATGAAGCTCTGGACTACATCACAGGCTCCCGCTGGTTCAGCTCCCTCGACCTGCGCAGCGGATACTGGCAGGTTGAGCTGGCCCCTGAGGCATGACAGAAAACTGCATTCTCCATTGGCCAGGGTCTGTGGCAGTTTTCAGTGATGCCCTTTGGACTGTGCAATGACCCAGCAACGTTCGAGCGCCTGATGGAGCGGGTGCTCACCGGAGTTCCACGGACCCATTGTGTTGTATACCTGGATGACTTACTGGTGCACGCCACCACCTTTTCGGCGGCACTGCAGAACTTGCGGACTGTGTTCGAGCGCATCCGTGGAGCTGGCTTAAAACTCCACCCTGGGAAGTGCAACCTGCTGAGAAGAGAAACACACTTCCTCGGACATGTTGTCGGGGCAGACGGCATTGCCACAGACCCTGCTAAAGTGACTGCTGTAAAGGACTGGCCGGTCCCCAGGACTGTGACAGAGGTGCGTAGCTTTCTGGGCCTGGTGTCTTATTACCACCGCTTTGTGAAGGACTTTGCTCAGATCGCCAGGCCCCTGCACCGCCTGACTGAGAAAGGGGGCTGGTTCAGCTGGGACACCGACTGCGCAGCTGCCTTTGGGGAATTGCGAGAGGCCCTTGTGAAGGCCCCAGTCTTGGCGTTCCCTGACCCCCAAAAACCGTTCATCCTGGACACGGACGCGAGCGATGTGGGGATCGGAGCAGTGCTAGCCCAGGAAGGCTCGGACGGAGAACAAGTGGTCGCGTACTACAGCCAAGCTCTTAGTAAAACAGAGCGGAACTATTGTGTGACTCGCCGGGAACTGTTGGCTGTAGTACGGGCCGTGCACCACTTTCGTCCCTATCTCTACGGGTGAAGATTCAAGCTGCGCACGGATCACGCCTCCCTGCGGTGGCTGCTCAACTTCCTCGAGCCCGAAGGACAGGTGGCTCGCTGGATAGAGACACTGCAAGGGTATGCCTACACAATAATGCAGATGCCCTGTCCCGTCGCCCCTGCTTCTCTGATGGAGGAGCGAGAGGCACAGCGGTCCTTGGAGGAGCGAGTAAGTGCTGCCACTGTAGCTGTGGAGACCCCCCTTGAGTTGCCAGCGGGGGAGATCCAGCGTCAGCAGGGTCTGGACGCTGAGCTGGCACCGCTGATCCGCTGGTTATCGGCGGGTCAGCGCCCAGCCAGACGTGCGGTGTCAGCCCTCTCCCCGGAGGTAAAAGTGCTGTTGGCGCAATGGGAATGTTTGAGCCTCCGGGAAAGTGTGCTGTACCGTTTCTGGACAGACCCTGCGACAGGGCGCAAGCGGCTACAAGTGGTGGTTCCTCAAGCTCTCCGAGAGACCGTCCTGCGAGCCGTGCATGGCGGACCAGCCACTGGACACTTCGGCGTTGCCAAGACCCTGGGTCGGCTTCGGGAGCGGTTCTACTGGGGACGGTGCCGACGTGATGTGGAGACTTATGTGCGACGCTGTGACCAGTGCACGGCCCGGAAGGGCCCCTTGGACCGCTCTCATGCCCCGCTCCAGCAGTACCAGGTGGGGGCACCATTAGAGCGCGTCGGTGTGGACATCTTAGGGCCGTTTCCACGGACGGAGGGGGGCAACCGGTACGTCCTGGTGGCCATGGATTACTTTACTAAATGGCCCGAGGCGTACGCAGTCCCCGATCAGAGCGCGACTACCTGCGCAGAGGCACTGCTGGAAGGCATGTTCTGCCGGTTTGGGGTTCCCGAGGAGCTACATAGTGACCAGGGGCGTAACTTTGAAGCGCAGGTGTTTGGTGAGGTGTGCAGGCGGCTGGGTATTAAGAAAACCAGGACGACCCCACTACACCCACAGAGCGATGGATTGGTGGAGCGGTTTAACCGCACCCTTGCCACCCAGCTGACCATGTGGACCTCCCAGCACCAGCGTGACTGGGATCAATGCTTGCCCTTGGTCCTAATGGCCTACCGGACTGCAGTGCATGAATCTACAGGGTGCACGCCAGCGGCTCTTATGTTTGGGAGAGAGCTCCGCACCCCAGTGGACCTTGTGTTTGGCCGGCCACCTCAGCTCCACACTCCGGAACCTACCGGCCCGGAATACCTCCAGCAGCTACAGGACCGATTGGACACTGCCCATGCTTACGCTCGGAAGCACCTCACCTCAGCTGGCCAGCGTCAGAAACGGGCATACGATACTCACTGCAAGGGCCGGGGATTTCAAGCTGGGCAGCAGGTCTGGGTTCACTGCCCTCGGCGAAGAAAGGGACTCTGCCCCAAGCTGGCCAGTAACTGGGAGGGCCCCTGTGTTGTTCTGGAGAGGCTCTCCGAGGTGACTTATCGAGTGCGGCTGCGGACCCGTAGCCGGGCGGTTGTGCTCCACCAAGACCGCTTGGCCCCCTACCGCCCCGGAACAAACTCGGTTGTCCCTGCAGCCAGCCCGGAGGCCAGCTCCCAGGACAGGGAAAGCGCTTCCCCCTTGCAACCACCGAATAGTTCACCAGCTGGTGGCCCAGGTAGGAGCATTCCGGCTCCAGCTGACTCCCAGCCCGCTGCACCTGTGCTCCAGTGCGGCCAGCGTATCCGTCGACCACCCCCGGGACTCTCTGACTTTGTGAGACATTAAGTGTTGGGCCAGCGGGACGTTCGGCCCTAAGATGGGGGCTGTGTAACGGGCACGGCTGGACTGACTCACCGTTGCCACCTGTCGTCGAATAGGGCGCTGTGCCCGGAGCCAGTCCCCTACATTTGGTTAATGTGCAGCCGTGGATGCTGGGAGTACGAACTATGGTAGGGGAGAAACGGAATTATTGTTGTTGTGTTTATTTGTTGTTACTGTAAAAGTTTGCGTACTGTTCTATGCATTTCCCTGTAATTGTTATTACCCTTCCGGTGTTGTTTGATATATATGTGAATGTCACCCTGACTCTGGTGTGGGGAAGGGCTGTGTGTGTGTGTTCATAGAGGGCGCTGACTTGCTGTTAGCTGCTTAATAAACTGCATTACCTAAAAGAGCTATTGTGTGCGTGTCTCCGTTAATCCCTGTGCTCGCTACAATATATATATATATATATATATATATATATATATATATATATATATATATATATATATATATATAATTGTGATATGGAGTCTTGCATGCCCCGGTAGCTACGAAATGGAGTCTTACCATCCACCTCAGGTTGCTTCAACCGGAGGTGCATGCAATGATATATATATGCATGCCCCGGCAGCTAAATGCTTAGTTACGGCGCTGGGCAAAACCAAAGCCCATGGCCAGTATACAATATTTTTCTGTATGCATTCTTTTCTGTTGAGCACTACTGACACCGTTGAAAGGGTGAGTCTTAGGTCGCCTGTGGATACATTAGTCCAATCAATGCGTCTGAACCTGCATGCGCGAGTAAATAACATCCTAACTCCTAACATCCAAAAAAAAAAAAAAAACAAGTAGTGGAGTAGTGGTTAGAGCTCTGGACTCTTGACCGGAGGGTCATGGGTTCAATCACCGGTGTAGGACACTGCTGCTGTACAATTGAGCAAGGTACATTACCTAGATTGCTCCAGTAAAAACCCAACTGTATAAATGGGTAATTGTAGTAAAAATACTGTGATATCTTGTAACAATTGTAAGTCGCCCTGGATAAGGGCGTCTGCTAAGAAATAAATAATAATAATAGTAATATATATATATATATATATATATATATATATATATATATATATATATATATATATATATATATATATATATATATATAATTGCATGCCCCGGTAGCTACGATATGGAGTCTTGCATGCCCGGGATATATATATATATATATATATATATATATATATATATATATATATATATATATATATATATATGCCCCGGTAGCTAAATGCTTAGTTACGGCGCTGGGCAAAACCAAAGCCTATGGCCAGTATACAATATTTTTCTGTATGCATTCTTTTCTGTTGAGCACTACTGACACCGTTGCCTCGCCTCATGACATATCTTATTGCCAGCTGACCTCTCCAGCAGCCAGCCTACTAATAAGATTATTATTTTTCACGGATTGTGCAGCCAGCTTCATCAAGGGACGGTAACCAAGTCCATCCAGGTCTTGGAGATGGAGTGGTGGTAAATGTACAACCTGTTATTAATTGAATAACTAAAGAAATAAATCAGAATGAAAACAGTTCTGGACGCTGCTGAGAGAAAACCGGCAAAACTGTTTCAATTCCTGAGTTCGGTTACCTACTTGTTTTCATTCTGATTATTTGTTTAGGCTACAGCGTGTCCGTCAGCTCAACTAGCGAATGTCAGTGCAGTGTGATACCAAAAAAAATGAGTGGTTGGATTTGCTGTCAATCAACCCAAGTTTTTTGTTGGATCAGCTGTTTGTACATGTTTTTTGTGTTTAAAGGCGCTGTAGTTATACAATGTAGTTAATGCAACTGTGTACACAAGTCCCTCCTCCCCCGAACCTCCAGAAGATTAGGTACCATCGGCAGTCCTGCGTCAGTCAAAGAGTAATTACATTAGTCAGGATTTGTGAAATTAAATAAAATGGTTTGCTTTGCTTTGAACACCAAATGTGAAATGAACAACCATAAGTACGAATAAAATTATATATAGTTACTTATTATCATAATGTGAAATTGAAATCTGATGCGCATGTTAAAAGTTCAAGTCCTTTGCTTCGTATTTCCTTTTTAGTTTTTAAACGGAAGTGTTCTGAACTGAATCTCTCTTTTTAACTATTTTGCACAACAGTGTATTTGGTTATTGGATCTT
>NW_026708549.1:0-17500 GCF_902713425.1 Acipenser ruthenus | reverse complement strand
CAACTACATTCTTTTCATGGACTGTGTTTTATTTGAGTGAGGCTGGTTGCTTAATTTCAGGTATAGAAACGCCATTTAATTCTAAAAGCAGTGTGACCCTGAAATCGCTGTAATTGTCTGGGATTTAAAGTGAAGACCCAGACTGGTGTTTTGTTTTGTCTATTGAACCGGGACTGTTTGGTTTAATGAACTGTGCTTAATAATATACCCAGGAAGGAAACAAACCACACGGACGGTGGTAGTTGTGTTTTATTTGTTTGTTTTAGTTCGTCAGGATCCAGCCAAGAAGCAGGCTGTCAATGTCAGTGTTCACCAGCAGAGGGCGACCACGGGTCCGATTACTTGGAAGACTTACCTGTTCCCCTGGAAAAGGATTACAAACTACATTTCCCAACAGCCCTTGTGGATTATAAAGAAAGTGAACCATTGACACTTGCCTGGTGAGACTTTTGTTCCGAGACCAGGTTTACTGTTACCAGCAGCGTCGGGATGGAACTTGGACTGGTCTCTATGCTAAAGCAACATGTTTTTCCTTGCAACGAGGACAGCTCGTGCAAGCAGTAGAGAGGGTTGAAGAAGTGAGATTAGTGGGCAGGGTTTCTTTTGTTTTGTTTATTTTCATAAACGTTCTGTTGAGACTTTGAACTTTTGGTTAAGAAAATAATAAAACTGCCTATTCTTCAACCTTACCAAGTGCCTCGGTGTCACCTCTCATGCTGCCAGTTGGCTACCACACTAAAATACAGAACAGATTGTTCACATATGGTGGCAGCGGTGGGATGCCAAACTGAAGACCTTTTTAAAGCTACAGTACCCCTAGCTTCACAGTACAGAGAGAGAGTGATATCACCGAGAGCAATGGAGATCTCAGTGCGTTGGATCTCTGACCCCAGGACCCTACCGTGGCTGAAGACCAAGGGAAAACATATTTTTGATGATGCTACCTTTGAATTTGTGCTGCGTTTCCTCCAGGCAACTCCGAAGACACAGCGGAAGCGAATGCGATACAACCATCCTCGCCTGAAGGAATCGCTGAAAGTCCTTGCGGAGGTAATGGAGGAACAGTTCAGCCAGGTCCAGGAGGGGGCGCCCCAGGAATACGGATATGAAGTGACAACATGTCCACTACCTGAGGTAACGAAGGGGCTAGAAGAGCCCAAAAGAAATACGCAAAGTGTACGTGACCTTCAGCAACCACCAGAGGTGCTGCTGAGGGAAGAAGCGGAGCAGATACCACAGATTCCTGAAGCCCTCTGTAGGAGGGAAGTGTGTACTGCAAGGGTCCAGCAACAGCCACTGGAAGTGCTGCGGAGGACCAAGCAGAGTAACCTACAGCCACAGGAAGTGCAGCAGTTTCCAATGCAGGATATTCGTTGCCAGGAAGAAGTAGGGGGTGACCTACAGCAGCCAGCAAAGGAGCTACGGAATAAGGGAAAAGGACCCCTACTGGAACAGGTCCAGCCCCAAGCCGAGTGTGACAGCCGGGAGGCAAGGAAACGGAGGCTGGAAGAGCAAATCAGGCTGGTAGACCGCGGTGCAGACTTTTGCCTTATCTGCGGAAGGTATGTGGAAGACGGAACAAGATGTCATGTCCAAAGTCCGCTGCCTACCCCAGAACCAGTACAAGTAGGAAAGCGTGGGTGCTACCTGCAACCGCCAGTAGAGGTGCCGTTGAAGGAAAAGGAGCAGTTCAGAGCCCAAAAGACAGAACAGGAAGGACTTCCAACCCACGAGTTAGAGGGGGAGGGGTTGACGCCCTGTATATCTGTGAGGGAAGAGCTAGCAGCCTGTGCACCTGTGAGAGAGGCGCTGTACCTAACTCCAGCAACCGGAGGAGATTCCCCACAATCTCCAGAGTCCGGAGAAGAGGCACCACGAGCTCCCGAGGTAGAGGACCTGCTACGTCCACCTCTGCTGCCTGGAGAAAAAGAAGAAATGGAGCTGCCAACAGCGGTCACCCAAAAGCAGACTGAGAAACGGGTGGAGGACGAGCCGAAGTATCACTTCCAGAATCTACCACCTACTACAGAGTCAGCAGAAAGGAGACCCAGTGTGTACTGCTCACAACAGCCACAAAAGGAGCCATTGAGTGAGAAGCAGCTTATAGCCGAAAAGGCAGAACATCAGCAGCTTGCCGCCCAAAAACCAGAACAGGAGGGACTACCAACCCAAGAGAGAGAAGGGGAGGTGTCGACACCCTGCATACCTGTGAGGGAGGAGCTGAGGTCTGATGTATCTGTGAGGGAGGAGCTGACACCCTGTGAGTTGTTGAAGGAAGGGCAGACACCCTGGGTGCATGGGAGTGCCCTACAGAAGAAAATGGGACTGTCAGCATCTGGAAAACGCTTTGGGGGGGCAAGACGTGCTCAAGGAGAAGGAGCTACCGTCTCAGCAGCCAGAGACCCCAATAATTGAAGGAGGGGAACTCCTTCACAAAAAGCAAAGAATTCCAGAATCTAGTAAATGCTTGGGGGGGCAAATGACGAAGTGGGCGTCCTATGTGCCAAAGACCCCAGTGACTGAAGGAAAGGACCCCCTTCAGAAGGAACAGGGGCCCCAAAAGTCTAGAATTTTTTTGGGGGGGCAAGGTCGGGAGTGTCCTACCTGCATGCCTGGGAGCACAGCGACAGAAGGGGAGCTGTGCCAGACTCCAGGGACTGAGGGAGATTCCCCGCAATCTCCTGAGACCGGCAGTGACCCCCTGTTGGAGTGTAATACACCGGAGGAGACAATACTGTGGACAGAGGTATTGTTACCAGTATTTCCACAGCTAGTAGTACCACTGCCAGAGATTCCCCTGCTGGAGGGTAATACACCGGAGAAGACAATACTGTGGACAGAGGTATTGTTACCAGTATTTCCACAGCTAGTAGTACCACTGCCAGAGATTCCCCTGCTGGAGGGTAATACACCAGAGAAGACAATACTATGGACAGAGGTATTGTTACCAGCACTTCCGCGGCTATTAGTACCACTGCCAGAGATTCCCCTGCTAGAGTGCACAACGTCACTGCCAGTATGGCCAAAACCGAAGGAAGTATTCTGGACGATATTGGAATGTCCTGAACAACTATTGGCATTAGAGCTACCAGCACGTCCAAGACAGCAACGATCTAGAGTAGGGAGAGCATTACCAGCAGCAAGTCTGGAACCAGGGCTTTGGATAGAGCTGTCCTCGGGAGCGGAGTCCCAGGATGGGACAACAGAAGCTTTTAGTGTGAGGACAAAACCAAACGAGAAAGAAGAATACAAGGAGTTACTGTTGAGACCAGCAACCCGCCTAGTGTATGACAGAGGACGACTGGGCTTCAACAGTCCCACCCACCCACCCACAAGGATTGAAGGAGTACATGGTTGGGGTAAAAAGGCCGCTCATCCGAGTAGGTCTGAGCTGGGGAAAGAGATGTGTAACAGACCGTCAGTGTTGAGCGCACAAGGAAGGTATCAGAAACACGGGGATGCTGATATCTTTCCCCAAAGCTCAAAACTAGAGACGGGCGTTACGTTGGTAGAACGGAATAATAAATAAAGAAACTTCAACTCCCATGATTCCGAAGATCAGTAGTCAGGTGACATGTCCGCGGGAATCCGGGGGGTTTAAAAGGCAGGTCAGCAATTAGAAAGGGGGAGGTAATTGTGAAAGGTACTTTTTGTATAGCAGCAACTTTGAAAGACCGAGTGGTGTTGTCGGTCAGTTTCATTAGCTGGGTACAGATTGTACAGCAACTGTTTTAAGTGGTGTGGAACAGAGATTAAAAAGGGGCGACAGTGTTGGTGACCAGAGAGGATTACTTTATTCCAGAACCGAAGGTATCTGTGTGGAGTGACTCCAAAATAAAAAGCGAGTAGGGCTTATATTTTGGTCTGGCCGGAGGAAGCTGCAACGCGTCTGCAGCCTGGAATGAAGTGAAGCTGGTGCACTCGCCAAACAGATCTCTCCAGTGAGTAACACAGACCGCAGACTTGCGGGATCCATTTGTGCTTGGTTTCTTTGAAAAGAAAGACAGCGTTCGGTGTGTACCTGTTTTAAAAGAAAGTCACCGTCTTAAATGGACCTTTACTCACCTGCTTACTCGCCTGCTGTATGCAGCGTTCAACCCGTTTTCTACAGCTGTATTAATTGTTGCCAAACTGAATAAGTTTAAACAGGCAAAGTTTTATACCAGCGCTATAGTGTGCACGCGCTGAATTAATAAAAGCCTGTGCTTTGTGGACTGTTAGTTTACGTGTTCTTTTAAGCAACTACATTCTTTTCATGGACTGTGTTTTATTTGAGTGAGGCTGGTTGCTTAATTTCAGGTATAGAAACGCCATTTAATTCTAAAAGCAGTGTGACCCTGAAATCGCTGTAATTGTCTGGGATTTAAAGTGAAGACCCAGACTGGTGTTTTGTTTTGTCTATTGAACCGGGACTGTTTGGTTTAATGAACTGTGCTTGATAATATACCCAGGAAGGAAACAAACCACACGGACGGTGGTAGTTGTGTTTTATTTGTTTGTTTTAGTTCGTCAGGATCCAGCCAAGAAGCAGGCTGTCAATGTCAGTGTTCACCAGCAGAGGGCGACCACGGGTCCGATTACTTGGAAGACTTACCTGTTCCCCTGGAAAAGGATTACAAACTACATTTCCCAACAGCCCTTGTGGATTATAAAGAAAGTGAACCATTGACACTTGCCTGGTGAGACTTTTGTTCCGAGACCAGGTTTACTGTTACCAGCAGCGTCGGGATGGAACTTGGACTGGTCTCTATGCTAAAGCAACATGTTTTTCCTTGCAACGAGGACAGCTCGTGCAAGCAGTAGAGAGGGTTGAAGAAGTGAGATTAGTGGGCAGGGTTTCTTTTGTTTTGTTTATTTTCATAAACGTTCTGTTGAGACTTTGAACTTTTGGTTAAGAAAATAATAAAACTGCCTATTCTAAAACCTTACCAAGAGCCTCGGTGTCACCTCTCATGCTGCCAGTTGGCTACCACACTAAAATACAGAACAGGTTGTTCACAATATATATATATATATATATATATATATATATATATATATATATATATATATATATATATATTAGTATTGTTATTTTTTTCTCTTTTTTTTTTTTTTGGATGTTAGGAGTTAGGATGGTATTTACTCGCGCATAGTTTTGAATGTTATTTTCGAATCTCTCCTTTAACATGTCTGAAGGGGACACTGTATTACTTAAAACGTGAATTAACGAATTAAAACGTGTTAAAAGTGAGCAGTTGCCTTGGGATTACACACCAGGTTCAGAAGCATTGATTGGACTAATGTATCCGCAGGCGACCTAAGACTCACCATTTCAACAGTGTCAGTAGTGCTCAACAGAAAAGAATGCATACAGAAAAATATTGTATACTGGCCATGGGCTTTGGATTTGCCCAGAGCCGTAACTAAGCATTTAGCTACCGGGGCATGCATATATATATATATATATATATATATATATATATATATATAATATGCGTGTCTGCATAATTTGTCTGGTTAAATAACATGCTAGGATTTACTGGTTTGCATTATCAATAAAAACAAAGAAATATTTTTTTATAGAAACACTTTATTACAGGTATAGCAATAAAATAAATAAATACAGTATAGGAGTTATACTTTTAATTATAACACATAAATAAATGCATACAAATAAAACATTCTGTATATGTTTCGTTACTCTTAGAATAACAAATACACAAATAAGTGAAAGGCTGACAACATTTTTTGACAGGTAGATATATAAATACATTATTTATAACTAATCATAATATATTATCCATAATGTAATTAGTTTAATTACAAACAAAACAAGCAAAAACCTAACTTTAGTCACAAGTATTTTATAAAACAAGTATTATAAAAAATATTAACACATTTATTTTTATTTATTTATTTATTGCATTTATATAGCGCTTTTTATACAAAAGTATCGCAAAGCACTGTATAGTACATAGCAGGAAAAATAAATCACAATCTGTTTGTATAGCAGGTCACACATATAACTGCTACACTCAGCCCATTTAAATACAGATTTAAACAGTATACACAATACAAAAGCACCAATTTTAAAGTTACATTAAAACCCACTAAGATAAGCGAGCCATTTTATAAAAGTGTATTTTTAGTCTTCACTTGAAAACTGTAATGGACCCAGATTTCCTGATAAACGAAGGCTGAGCATTCCAGAAAAAAGCCCTGCCTCCAGTGTTGCTTTGTTGACCCTAGGAATAACCAGCAGCCCCACATCCTGTGATTTCAGAGTGTGGTTTGGAAGATACGGTGTCAGTAACTCCTGTAAATAATGAGGTGCTAATCCATTCAGGGCCTTATAAGTCCCTATAACAGCAAAATCACCATTTAAAAAAGTACATTACAATAATCAATTCTAGATGAAACAAAGACATGTATTATTCTCTCGGCATCAGATACAGAAATAATTAGAACATAAGAAAGTTGTTTGTTTGGTTGTTAGTAGCTTATTGATCCCAGAATCTCATCAAGCAGCTTCTTGAAGGATCCCAGGGAGTCAGCTTCAACAACATTACTGGGGAGTTGGTCTAAGTTTGGCTATATTTCTCAAATGGTAAAAATATACTTTAGTAACTTCCCTAGTATGAGTCTAAAATGATAGATCAGACTCAAAGATTACCCTCAAACTCTTCATTTCGAGTTTAAATTTTGATGAGAGACTGCAAGGGTCGTGCTCATGTAATCCTACATTTCCTTTTAGTTGGTTCTGTGAGCCCACTAGCATAACCTCTGTTTTATCTCAATTCAACATTAGGAGATTCTGTGACATCCAATGCTTGATGTCTGTAAGGCAAGTAGCTAATAACACCCAGGCAGAAGAATGTCCTTGCTTTAGGGACAGATAATAGCTGGTTATCATCAGCATAGCTGTATACAACTGTAAGTTGCCCTGGGTAAGGGTGTCTGCTAAAAAAAAAAAAAAAAAAAAAAAAAAAATAGTAATCCCTGGGCCTGTGGTTATTATAGCACAACCAACACCCTTATTGCTTTCCCGACCTGGCGCCTGACAAAAGAAAGTTTACTATTCCCACTATACTAGGTGGAGTGTTCTGATCTTTTTGAGTACCCAAAATACATTTCTCAATATAATATTAGGCTGTTTTTTTCTCTGTGGGTATTTGATATTGTACACAAAATACAAGGAAAAAAGAAGCCCAAATCTCTTGGTGAGGGCCTCAGGTTATTATTATTTGTTTATTTAGCAGACACCTTTATCCAAGGCTTACAGAGACTAGGGAGTGTGAACTATGCATCAGCTGCCGAGTCACTTACAATTATGTCTCACCCGAAAGAGGGAGCACAAGGAGGTTAAGTGGCTTGCTCAAGGTCACACAATGAGTCAGTTTGCTGAGGTGGGATTTGAACCGTGGACTTCCTGGTTACGAACCCTTTTCTTTAACCACTGGACCACACAGCCTCCTCAGCAAGTAGATGTTGTCCATTCATTCTCAGACCAATTTTTCTATCAAGATGGAAGGGGTTTCCCCGGATAATGACAGGTGTGGGAGTTGTAGGGTCCTTAAAAAAAAAAAAACAGAAAAATAAATCACTTACACTGTATTTTAAAAATAAAATGCTGACGCAGCATCTTACGTTATATTGTGATCATCTTTATTTGCATATTCCCATTCCCTTAATTCTTCAATTCCAACACCATCCCTCTCCCCTAATGTAATAATTCATAGCTGTTAGTTTTTAATACTTTTCATGTATTGTATTTGATGCCATGGGCTAGAAGAATTGGAGGTAATTCTATTTATAAATTCACTGTTTGGCAACAGCAGTTTGTTAGAGACAAAAATCCAAAGTTTTTAATACAGGTGATTTATTTATTTATTTATTTATTTATTTATTTATTAATCATTTTCAGCATCTTTAAACAGCTTTTTCAGTGGTAACCACGCACTGGATACTGAAGTAAACTGCAGCTACGTTCCAGCATGAATGAGACACGGACAGTGCGCCACGTTCAACCTTGACCTCTGTACACCAGAAGCAGTTTAAAGTAGATTTATGTACATTTAAAGCAACATTGTCTTTGTTCATGATTATATATGATAAGTGTATTAGTTTGGTTCTCAAACAAACAAACAAAAAAATCCTTGCATGTTTTTTGCCCCGCCCCAAGTGTAAAACCAAATATTCTCTGACAGCATATAGACAGTACGTGTTTTCCGCAGAAAACAGATTCTTACGGTCTCTGTTCATGATGAGAAAGAGTTTAACTGAGTGCATTGTTTCGATATGTTTGATTGGTCTCGCAGCAGTATGGGTAAAAATAGACTGAATGACCTTGCCCTGCTAATATGTCCGGACATGTCCCAGGAGGAAGTGTTACAGCGTTTCGATAGATCTGGATATAGGAGGATTAGCAAACCCTGATTTAAAGTAAAGTCTTCTAAATCAGTTTTTAATTGTGGCATCATACAGTCTCAGCAGTCTGATCAGTCTTAGCATTAGTATCAGCAATCTTACCAGTCCCAGCAGTAGCAGCACCAGTCCCAACAGTGGCAGCACCAGTCTTACCAGTCCCAGCAGTGGCAGCACCAGTCTTACCAGTCTCAGCAGTGGCAGCACCAGTCTTACCAGTTCCAGCAGTAGAAGCACCACTCTTACCAGTCCCAGCAGTAGCAGCACCAGTCTTACCAGTCCCAGCAGCACCAGTCTTACCAGTTTCAGCAGTAGCAGCACCAGTCTTACCAGTCCCAGCAGTAGCAGAACCACTTACCAGTCCCAGCAGCACCAGTCTTACCAGTTCCAGCAGTAGCAGCACCAGTCTTACCAGTTCCAGCAGTAGCAGCACCAGTCCTGCCAGTCCCAGCAGTGTCAGCATCAGTTCCAGAAGTAGCAGCACCAGTCTTACCAGTTCCAGTTGTAGCATCAGTGTCATCAGTGTCAGCATTAACTTTAATAGCAGTGAACCAAACGCATGTCTCTCAATGAAGGTATAAACCCATCTACGTGTTCATATCTATAACTTCTATTCTTCTTGTCCTTTTAATATCACATATTTCTAACAGTGTGAATAGGGTAATTTTAGGAATTTGTTGTATACCTTTGCAGTTTGCATTAATAGTCTCCAGGCTTTAAAATATGATAAATTTCACCTTCGTAACATGAACAGGATATACACAGGGTTTTGTTTTTTTTGTAGACAAAAATTTGATTTTTGCCTCAGTAAAAATCTATTCCTAGCCAAGCCCCTGGTAACATTAAACTGGTAAGATGGACCATGTCTAGGCAAAATGATCACATGCTTGACATGATAAAACAAGCCCCACCTTGCCCAGACTTAGAGCCAAAGGATTGTATGAACATGTGCCCATACTCACCTTGCCCAGTCAAGCAAAAGGATCATCTGTTTAATATCATACAGCATAATGCATCTTGACCAAACAACATGGTCAATAAAGTCTGCTATGTGAGCCAATTAATATAAATATATATATATATATATATATATATATATATATATATATATATATATATATATATATATATATATATATTAATTGGCTCACATAGCAGACTTTATTGACCATGTTGTTTGGTGATTTGGTGTAATGATTCCACCTCTCTCGGGTTCGTTGCCCCTTTAAAAACAGTGACCCAACACACAGAAATTGATTTTTCTTGCGCGGTTGCGCTGTTTTAATAAACACCAAAACAAAAATACAAAACAAACACCTAGCTCTTTATGAGCACTAACTAAACAAACAGGAACCTAACTGAAAACAGGACAGCTAAGCTGTTTCCCTGTACAACAAAGCAAAACAAAATCAACCCAGTTTTCACACCTTTCACGGTTTCTCAGTACCTTCTTCTCTGTACGCCTGCACACCCTCGCAAGCGGGCTCTACCCACAGCAGCCTTGAACCAACTAACTGTGAGGCTTATATACCCCACAGTAACGCGTGTGAGCAGCTGGCACTACTTTGCACTGATCGTGCCAAACTGCCATAATAATTAACAAATCATTCAATTACAATAAATAAACAAACCCCACACTAATTGTGCATTCTCACATGGATTCCTCTACAGGGAGGTTTTTAACCCCCTCCCTGCTGTCTCTCACAACCCGCTATCTTACACATCCCCCCCCTTGTCTTCACAAGACACAGGCCACAAGACGGCCACCTCCTCCCCTAAAACCCAACCACCCACCCTCGAGTCCACAAATGTCAATTTTCGCCCTCTTCCACGGGCGAACTCGAGGGTGGATCGATCCACGTCCCGGCTCAGCCAGGTAGGGACCGCGCACCGGCAACAAGGGACCCCAACGGTTTGTCAGGGGCGACCCGAACGACAACCGGGGCACTGGAGGCTGCAGCAGCGGGCAGAGGTCTGCAGCTGGGACCCAGTGCAGCGACGTCCGGTCATCTAGGGGGAGCGAAGCAGTGACGTCTGGGAGCAGCGCAGCGACGTCTTAGTGTCCGTGAGGAGCGGAGCAGGGGACCAGGTGCAGAACTGTGCCCGATTCTGCCGACTCCTGGGCTCCAGGTCTAGTGACGGGAGGTCCAGACCAACCGACAGGGTGTCCAGGCGCAAGGGGTGAGGGACCGGACGCAGCGACGCCGGACTGGACAGTAGGGGTGGTGGTCGGGGCTGTGGTGGAGGTATGTTTTCCACCTCCTCCCTGGGCTCCGGAAGCAGCGACTCCTCCCCTCTGGGCTCTGGCAGCGGCGGCTCTTCCCCCTCTGGGCTCCGACAGCGGCGGCTCCTCCCCTCTGGGCTCCGACAGCGGCGGCTCTTCCCCTCTGGGCTCCGACAGCGGCGGCTCTTCCCCTCTGGGCTCCGGCTCTTCCCCCTCTGGCTCTGACAGCGGCGGCTCTTCCCCTCTGGGCTCTGGCTCTTTCCCCTCTGGCTTGGGAGATTGCGGAGTTACCCATACCTGCTCCCACTTCTGGAGCAGCAGGTCTATCTCTGTGGGCTCCGGATCAGGTAGCCCCCACTCCTGTCTCCACTTCTTTATCTGCTCTTTTTGAGCAGCTGTGTTTCGATTGACCATTTCAATCAACTCCTTTAAATCCATTATTTCTTTTATTTATTTATTTATTTATTTTTGGGTCGTAGGGCGCCCACACACGCTGCCACCAAATGTAATGATTCCACCTCTCTCGGGTTCGTTGCCCCTTTAAAAACAGT
Organism: Acipenser ruthenus; assembly: GCF_902713425.1. Taxonomy (NCBI): domain Eukaryota; kingdom Metazoa; phylum Chordata; class Actinopteri; order Acipenseriformes; family Acipenseridae; genus Acipenser; species Acipenser ruthenus. The sequence goes on along the minus strand of NW_026708549.1, from coordinate 6,319 downwards.
GACCCAACACACAGAAATTGATTTTTCTTGCGCGGTTGCGCTATTTTAATAAACACCAAAACAAAAATACAAAACAAACACCTAGCTCTTTATGAGCACTAACTAAACAAACAGGAACCTAACTGAAAACAGGACAGCTAAGCTGTTTCCCTGTACAACAAAGCAAAACAAAATCAACCCAGTTTTCACACCTTTCACGGTTTCTCAGTACCTTCTTCTCTGTACGCCTGCACACCCTCGCAAGCGGGCTCTACCCACAGCAGCCTTGAACCAACTAACTGTGAGGCTTATATACCCCACAGTAACGCGTGTGAGCAGCTGGCACTACTTTGCACTGATCGTGCCAAACTGCCATAATAATTAACAAATCATTCAATTACAATAAATAAACAAACCCCACACTAATTGTGCATTCTCACATGGATTCCTCTACAGGGAGGTTTTTAACCCCCTCCCTGCTGTCTCTCACAACCCGCTATCTTACAATATATATAGAACACCATTACATCATGTAAGAATAAATCATGAATTTGAATGTAAACAATAACAAGTAGTTGTCATGCCGTCAAAAACCTATAAATACCTCCAATGTTTGGATTCAAACACAGGCTCCCTTGAGAAAGATATGTACAACATATCGAAACGTTGGGCAGCTGGCTCTTTGAGCTAAAATATATATATATATATATATATATATATATATATATATATATATATATATATTGTAACGACCCTGGCGATGGCAGCATCCTGGACATTGTGTTTGTCTTGTTTGTTACGTCCTGTTTAAGGTTCCATGTATTGTGAGGGTACGGGGCACGCCGTTGGTGTGTGTCTGCGTGAGTGCATGCGTGTGTGTGCAGTGGGCGGTTCCCCCAGAGGCTATAAGTAGGAGGGGGGGGAAGCCGCGAGCGGGAGAATGCGTGTGAATGTCTGACTGGAGAGCGATTACGAGAGAGAGAGTACCGGCTGAGAGAGTGCTTGTCGGTGAGTCTGCGGTGTAAAAGAGAGAGAGACAGCTATTTGTTATTTTGGCGTGAACCCCGGCCCAAACAGGGTTTCGTTGTGTTATTAAAGAAATTAAAAAAAATAAAAGTACGTGGAACCTCATCTGGTCTCTCCCGAGTCTGTCTCATCCCCATAGCACAGAACGCTACATTGGTGTCAGAAGTGGGATCTGGTGTATGAGTATCGCCACAGTTTCGCTACCGCCTCGGATGACGTGGGGCGGACACACCTGGTGCAGCACCAGATCGAGACGGGAGCCGCCCGCCCCATTAAGCAGCGCCCTCGCCGCCAACCACTCGCCCTCCAGGAAGCCACAGAGCAGGTGCTGGAGGAGATGAAGGCAGCGGGGATCATTGAGCCGTCCGACAGCCCCTGGACCTCGCCGGTAGTCATGGTGCGGAAGAAGGACGGCAAGTGGCGCTTCTGCGTCGATTACCGGCGAGTGAACGATGTGACGGAGAAGGACTCCTACCCCCTTCCCCGCATCGATGAGTCCCTGGACTTGGTGGCCGGCTCTAGATGGTTCTCTTCGCTGGACCTCCGCAGCGGCTACTGGCAGGTTGCGCTGGATCCCTCTGCACGGCCGAAGACTGCCTTCTCCACTGGACGGGGTCTGTGGCAGTTTACTGTGATGCCGTTCGGACTTTGCAACGCCCCCGCAACGTTCGAGCGGCTCATGGAAAAGGTGCTGGCCGGAGTACCCCCCTCGGAGTGCCTGGTCTACCTGGATGACCTGCTAGTCCACGGAGGGACCTTCCAGGACGCCCTGGCCTCCCTGCATGAGGTGCTCCGGCGAGTGAGGAAAGCGGGGCTAAAACTGCACTCTGAAAAGTGCCAGCTGATGCGCCAGGAGGTCTCGTTCCTCGGGCACCGAGTGGGAGCAGAGGGGATCCAGACAGAGGTGGACAAGGTCACCGCAGTGAGGGACTGGCCTATTCCCGTCAACCCCCGGCAGGTTAGAAGCTTCCTAGGGCTTGCGTCCTACTACCGCAGGTTTGTGCAGGGCTTTGCCACCATCGCTGCCCCCCTGCACCGCCTCCTGAGGAAAGACGAGCCCTTTGAGTGGACCCCGGCGTGCCAGGAGGCGTTCGCCTCCCTGCAACATGCGCTGTGCCAGTCCCCGGTGCTGGCTCCCCCGGATGTCCGTTCTCCCTTCCTGCTGGACACGGATGCAAGCAACGAGGGGATCGGGGCTGTCTTATCCCAGCCGGGTCCAGAAGGGGAGCATGTGGTGGCGTATTTTAGCCGGTCGCTCAGCAAGGCAGAGCGCCGGTATTGCGTCACCCGACGGGAGCTGCTTGCGGTGGTGGAGGGGGTCCGCCACTTCCGCCACTATCTCTACGGGCTCCCCTTCACCATTCGCACAGACCACGCTGCCCTGCAGTGGCTCCTGACGTTCCGGGAGCCGGAGGGACAGGTCGCCCGTTGGATCGAGCAGCTCCAGGCGTTTCAGTACCGGATCCAACACCGGGCTGGTGAGAAGCACGCCAATGCGGACGCGCTGTCCCGTCGTCCCTGTGCCCGGGAGGGATGCGCCCATTGCAGCAGAAAGGAGGAGAGGGAAGCAGAGCTGTCCCGCCGGGGGGAAGAGCAATGCCGGGTGGCAGTATCGGCTGAGAGGGTGGATTGGAGAGCCCATCAGGACCGAGACCCGGACCTCCGCCCCATACTACATTGGCTAGAGGAGCAGCGAAGGCCTCCCTGGGAGGAGGTGGCCCCTTTTTCCACCGCCACTCGGGGGCTGTGGGCTCAGTGGAGCGGGTTGGCCTTGCGTGACAGAGTCCTTCAGCGGCAGTGGAAGGTGCCCGCCACGGGGGAGGTGAGGTGGCAGGTGGTTGTCCCGGGGGCGATGCGCCAGGAGGTGCTAGAGGCCCATCATGGGACCCCAGGCACTGGTCATTTTGGAGTGACGAAGACCCTGAGGCGGCTCCGCCAGTCGTTCTACTGGGGGCAGTGCAGGCGAGACGTGGAGGACCACTGCCGACGCTGTGACATCTGCACTGCCCGGAAAGGACCCCAGGGCCGGTCGCATGCCCCACTCCAGCAGTACCAGGTCGGGGGGCCTATGGAGAGGGTTGCCGTGGACGTACTAGGCCCCTTTCCACGCTCAGAGAGGGGGAACCGGTTCGTTCTGGTGGCCCTCGATTACTTCACTAAGTGGCCAGAGGCGTACGCTTTGCCAGACCAGGAGGCAGAGACAGTCGCTGAAGCACTGCTGGAGGGGTTCTTCAGCCGGTTCGGGGTCCCTCAAGAGTTGCATTCCGACCAAGGGCGCAACTTTGAGTCCCGGGTCTTTGCCGGGATGTGCCGGCGCCTGGGCATCAAGAAGACGCGGACCACCCCTCTGCACCCTCAGAGCGACGGACTGGTGGAGAGGTTCAACCGCACGCTGGCCGTACAGCTGGCTGTCACCACCGCCAACCCACCAGCGGGACTGGGACACCCACCTGCCTGTCGTGCTGTTGGCCTGCCGCTCTGCTGTCCAGGATTCCACCGCCTGCACCCCTGCCCTGCTCATGCTGGGGCGTGAGCTGCGCACTCCTGCGGAGCTAGCTTTTGGTCGTCCCCCAGATGCCCCCAGTGTACCCCCGGGCCCTGAGTATGCCAGGAGACTACAGGACCGACTGGAATCAGCCCACAGCTTCGCTAGGGACCAGTTGCAGGCTGCTGGGGTACGGCAGAAGCGGAACTATGACCTCCGAGTACGGGGGCGCCACTTCACCGCCGGGGAGCTCGTGTGGGTCTTCAGCCCCAAGAGACAGCGGGGCCGTTGCCCCAAATTGGACAGCCACTGTCTTGGTCCTTGCCATGTCCTGGAGAGGATCGGGGACGTGGCCTACCGGGTGCAGCTACCTCACAGAGGACGCAAGGTAGTGCTACACCGGATCGGCTGGCCCCCTACCTGGGACAACACCCAGCACCATCCGACCCAGCAGCTCCTGACAGTCCTCTCCTGCCCCCTCCTGATCCACCCCGCCCTAACAGTCCCCCCACCCCCAGGGCTGAGGGTTCCTCCCCCGACGGTTCAGTTTCCCTGTCCCCTGTGGCTGACAGGAGCCCGTCCTCCACGCAGGGCTCCCGCCCGCAAAGACAGCATCGCCTCCCGGGTCGTTTTCGAGACTTTGTTCTTCCCTCGGGGACGAGGGACTAAGGGGGGGGCTGTGTAACGACCCTGGCGATGGCAGCATCCTGGACATTGTGTTTGTCTTGTTTGTTACGTCCTGTTTAAGGTTCCATGTATTGTGAGGGTACGGGGCACGACGTTGGTGTGTGTCTGCGTGAGTGCATGCGTGTGTGTGCAGTGGGCGGTTCCCCCAGAGGCTATAAGTAGGAGGGGGGGGAAGCCGCGAGCGGGAGAATGCGTGTGAATGTCTGACTGGAGAGCGATTACGAGAGAGAGAGTACCGGCTGAGAGAGTGCTTGTCGCGTGAGTCTGCGGTGTAAAAGAGAGAGAGACAGCTATTTGTTATTTTGGCGTGAACCCCGGCCAAAACAGGGTTTCGTTGTGTTATTAAAGAAATTAAAAAAAATAAAAGTACGTGGAACCTCATCTGGTCTCTCCCGAGTCTGTCTCATCCCCATAGCACAGAACGCTACAATATATATAAATATATATATATATATATATATATATATATATATATATATATATATATATATATGTTTCTCTACAGCAGTTGAATTGACAGTAGAAAGTTATGTAAAATAGTTTTTGAAAGAAAACCTTTTTTTCATGAAAGAATATTTGTCTGTTAGTTAAAAGGACGGCTTGAAATTGTGTTTAGTTTTTCCTGAAGCTTACAGTACTCCCGAAAACATTTGTGGATCACTCACTTTTTTCCTTTGCACTTTAAGATATATGCTGTTTGTTGGCAACTGAAACTGCCCCTCCTCTAAAGTGATCAGATTGATTAGAGTACAGTACTTCTGTCTCCCAATACCAATGCATCAAATTAACTTCATATGCAGAATTACATTGATTTTTTCTATCATGTAATTGAAAAACCCTGTTAGAAGTAATATGTAGTGCCTCTTTTTCTTATTAAATCTGTTTGTGTGTTTACGTCTTTGTCTACATGCCTGGTGACATACGAACAAAAAAATAGCTAAGCTTTTCTCGGCAGGCAAATGTTTATGTTTATAATGTTGTGTGCGAGCAGGAAGGCGTGGCCACTGGACTGTGTGGCTGTGTGCGCGCGCTTTGTGATTTGTGATTTGGTGTTTAATGTTATGTTAATGTTCTGTTGTTAGGCACACTGGACCTGCAAGGCGGTGTAGCCTACACCCTAGCCCGCGAAAGAACGCTTACACAACTGTTCAAGTGATGTGCACCATTTCAGACGCTGTCATATATTGACACCGTAAACTACAATACTTAATGCTTTGTCACACAATTACCAGGAATTATTTATTATTCAGTACTGTATTTTAACGTTGTTTTTTTTTTACAGTAGTACTAAAATAAAATTGTTTTCAGTTTGCATGAGTGACAAATTATATTAAACACCATGGTTTTAAAAGAACGTCGTTAAAAAAAGTCTAATTTAGTCAAGAGAAAAAGATACAGTAATTTGTGTTTTATTATTTTCATACCAGAACCGCCCGAGAAATCGTAGCAGTGAAGTAAATCTTATATTTACCTCATACTTAATACTCATGTATCCTAGAAATCGTCATTAAACAATAGACTTAATGAAACATTTTACGTCAGAAAGTTCCCAGAAGTATCATAAGTATTACCTTTTTCCTCTCTCAGTTCAGGCCAATTGATTATCGTCATCAGGTTTAGTAAAAAAATAAATAAATAAAAAAAATACCTCAGAAATTCTATCATTGACCCGCATTATTAACAAAAGGAAAATAACTTTTTTTTTTTTTTTTTTTTTACTCGTGGATGTTGTACAGCTGTCTGTACGTCTTTAGTTTATATTTTTTCATTCATTCACACAAATAAAGATAATTAGCTTTATTAAAAGGTTTTACTCACCTCTCAGTAAAGAAGGCTCTCCCGCCTGTGAAGAAACGTTGAACACCTGCCTCGCGCTGTGGGTTGCGATGGCAGCTGATTGGTTGAGAGGGCAACCGCTGTTGCTGGGGCATTTCTTCGTGGACCGCGCTTTTTCTACATTTAGTAGTTAAAACATTTCAAACAGCCTTTTGCCAGCGATAGCATAATGTATTTATTTATTTATTTATTTATTTATTTATTTATTTATTTATGTTGTATTGTGATGTGCAGGGGCATCTTGCCCTGAGGTTTTATTATTTTGTTGAACGTCGTATGGGTTTCTCCTACATATTTATCCAATTA
>NW_026708548.1:0-47029 GCF_902713425.1 Acipenser ruthenus | reverse complement strand
ATTTGTTACATTTTTTTTTATTTCGTTTACGCAGACGTGTATACAGACCCGTCGCTTCTTTTGCGGAACATCTCACATGCTGCTGCACGAATGACGTCGTCCTGTGTAAATCCTGGCATCTTGTCCTCCAATGATAAAGGCGCATGCAAATATATACCGAGAGGCATTACGGGAATGCAATTTATAAATACTTATACTGAAAACTGAAGGAACCCATTACACCCAACAGACTGGAAAGTGCGATATGATAACAATGAAAATGTTATATTAGGAAAAGAGTGTTTCTTTAAATTGCAGATGTAGGCACCGTTTCTTTGAAAAATGTCTCTTGTGGACGGGTGACGACTCGCAATGTGTACAACTCATACTTACCTGGCAGGGGAGATACCATGATCATGAAGGTGGTTCACCCAGGGCGAGGCTCGGCCATTGCACTCCGGCTGTGCTGACCCCTGCGAATTCCCCAAATGCGGGAATCTCGACTGCATAATTTCTGGTAGTGGGGGACTGCGTTCGCGCTCTCCCCTGAAACTATGGTCAAAGACAGAAACAAACACGAACCCGTCGGAGGAAGGAACTCACTCACTAGTTGTTCAACAACTCTCCGGCAGGCGGCTTCGTCACACAGGGAGTCAGGTTTTCTTTAAAAGGAGCTCAATGTTTTTAGCTTTCTGACTGTCAAATAAATAGCTACGTGGTTCCTGCACATCTATTTCCATGTTTCGTTATTTTTTATTGACAAGACTAAAAGTAAAGACTCAGCAGTGTCTGTATCAAAGTTTTTATTTTTATTTTAAATAATTGGAAATCATTTTCGAGCTTATCAGTTTTATTTATTTAGTTGATGTTTTTTATTCAGATAAACTGTGCATCACAACTGCTGCTGCTGCTGCTGCTGCTGCTGCAGAGTCACTTACAATAGGACCTGGGTTTTACATCTCATTTGAAGGAAGGAGCACAAGGAGGTTAAGGGACTTGCTCAGGGACAGGGTCACACACAATGAGCCAGTGGCTGAGCTGGGATTGAACCAGGAACCTCCCGGTAACAAGAGCTTTTCTTTAACCACCTGACCACTAAGCCCCTTAAATCATATCTTGGCAGACAAACACTTTAATTAGACAACATAAAACCACATACAAGCAGATTTACAAGCAGGGCTGCAATCGCGTTCGCGCTCTCCCCTGATGTTATAGTCAAAGTTAAAAACACAGGTATTGAAAGCAATTAGCGATTATCTATATATCTCCAGCAGGTGGCTCTGTCAGACTGGGAATGAGATTTTGTTTTTTCTTTCGGAGCGTATAATGTTCTAGAAAGTACCAAAGTGTTTTATGTACATGTATTGTGAAGTGTTTCATCTTGAGAAGACAAAGTAACGAGTCAGCGGCACGTGTATCAAAGTTACAAAGTTGCTAATATTAAAGAAGACGAGGTTCAGCGGTACAGTTGTTTTTTTAAAACATAGTGTTTCAGTTCTGTACAGACGTTCTATGTCGTTATCCGTTATTGATTCAGCTTTATTTAGATGATTGCCTTTACCTTGTTTTAATTTCCCGTTCCTCTGAGATACGAATCTACCAGCTTTACATCTTTTTTTTTTTTTTTTAACGTATTCTCATTTTGTTGATCATTAATGCACATTTCTGTACTGTGGGTGTTGTCGAGCGATTGAAAACGAGACATTTTGTGTTTGAATTGAAAGTGATGGTCTCGAGGAGTCGAACAGGTCACAATAAGCCTTCATCCATGTATCATGTAACCACATGTATGCTGTCTCTAACTGGAGGAGAGGGACCCTTGCCGTACTGCTCAGCCTAAAGAACCACACGAGTTGTTTGAAAGGGGGATTTATTTTGTAGAATAAACATCAAATTGGTTTCAGGGCATACAGTCCTCCAACGGCAACACAGCTCAGTAGTACAGCTGAGATCCATTACAACACTGCTGCAGATTCAAACTAAAAGAGGGTAATATACAAAATGGATGCCTTTGAGAACTTAACACTTTCAATGCCAACGTGTGGCTACTACTTTGTGAACATACAATTTCGCAAGAATCTAATGGCACTTTTAATGCTGCTATATACACACACAGACACACGGACACACGGGCCCGCACACGTGGAGCCCAGAGCTGCTTAAATGTTAACGTTTGTGACAAATTAGAGATCTGGAAATCCCTCCCCCAACCTGTCATTGCATGAATGATATTAACTTAATACTATGAAAGAGATAAACCAAGACTGTCGTTCGCTTACGGCCATACCACCTTGAGAACGCCCGATCTCGTCTGATCTCGGAAGCTAAGCAAGGTCGGGCCTGGTTAGTACTTGGATGGGAGACCGCCTGGGAATACCAGGTGCTGTAAGCTTTTCTTTCTGCAGCTTGACAGGGGGCGCTATTTCCCTTGTTATTTATGTTACTAACCTGGAAGCTGTAAGTCTAAACATCGTTTTCTTTTTTTTGTTTTTTTATTGTCCCATTCCACACACGAACAAGTATTGTATCAGCCTTTACTGGTTTTGAAAACTGAGTTAGGACAGAAAGGGTTATCGTATTATATTCTAAGCCGAAACTACCAGTAGCGGTCCGATACAAACAAATGTGAACAGGGTTAAGACAAAAGTACTGACGAGTTTTGCTAGTTATGGTTAGTTTAATTAATTAAAAAAAGAAATAAAAGTTGATGAAGTACTTTTTATTATAGTAACAGAACGAGACATGTTTTAAAGCCACAAACTGCGTGTTTAGATTATTGTGCCAAACAAGAGAACAAAACGAGCATATCAACCAAGAACGGATTTAGTGACCCGTTCATTCGTTCGAGTTTATTTATATTATGTGTGACCTTAACAAATGTTTGACCAATGTTTTGCTTGCTTTCTTTTTGAAAGTCGTACATTTGTTACATTTTTTTTTATTTCGTTTACGCAGACGTGTATACAGACCCGTCGCTTCTTTTGCGGAACATCTCACATGCTGCTGCACGAATGACGTCGTCCTGTGTAAATCCTGGCATCTTGTCCTCCAATGATAAAGGCGCATGCAAATATATACCGAGAGGCATTACGGGAATGCAATTTATAAATACTTATACTGAAAACTGAAGGAACCCATTACACCCAACAGACTGGAAAGTGCGATATGATAACAATGAAAATGTTATATTAGGAAAAGAGTGTTTCTTTAAATTGCAGATGTAGGCACCGTTTCTTTGAAAAATGTCTCTTGTGGACGGGTGACGACTCGCAATGTGTACAACTCATACTTACCTGGCAGGGGAGATACCATGATCATGAAGGTGGTTCACCCAGGGCGAGGCTCGGCCATTGCACTCCGGCTGTGCTGACCCCTGCGAATTCCCCAAATGCGGGAATCTCGACTGCATAATTTCTGGTAGTGGGGGACTGCGTTCGCGCTCTCCCCTGAAACTATGGTCAAAGACAGAAACAAACACGAACCCGTCGGAGGAAGGAACTCACTCACTAGTTGTTCAACAACTCTCCGGCAGGCGGCTTCGTCACACAGGGAGTCAGGTTTTCTTTAAAAGGAGCTCAATGTTTTTAGCTTTCTGACTGTCAAATAAATAGCTACGTGGTTCCTGCACATCTATTTCCATGTTTCGTTATTTTTTATTGACAAGACTAAAAGTAAAGACTCAGCAGTGTCTGTATCAAAGTTTTTATTTTTATTTTAAATAATTGGAAATCATTTTCGAGCTTATCAGTTTTATTTATTTAGTTGATGTTTTTTATTCAGATAAACTGTGCATCACAACTGCTGCTGCTGCTGCTGCTGCTGCAGAGTCACTTACAATAGGACCTGGGTTTTACATCTCATTTGAAGGAAGGAGCACAAGGAGGTTAAGGGACTTGCTCAGGGACAGGGTCACACACAATGAGCCAGTGGCTGAGCTGGGATTGAACCAGGAACCTCCCGGTAACAAGAGCTTTTCTTTAACCACCTGACCACTAAGCCCCTTAAATCATATCTTGGCAGACAAACACTTTAATTAGACAACATAAAACCACATACAAGCAGATTTACAAGCAGGGCTGCAATCGCGTTCGCGCTCTCCCCTGATGTTATAGTCAAAGTTAAAAACACAGGTATTGAAAGCAATTAGCGATTATCTATATATCTCCAGCAGGTGGCTCTGTCAGACTGGGAATGAGATTTTGTTTTTTCTTTCGGAGCGTATAATGTTCTAGAAAGTACCAAAGTGTTTTATGTACATGTATTGTGAAGTGTTTCATCTTGAGAAGACAAAGTAACGAGTCAGCGGCACGTGTATCAAAGTTACAAAGTTGCTAATATTAAAGAAGACGAGGTTCAGCGGTACAGTTGTTTTTTTAAAACATAGTGTTTCAGTTCTGTACAGACGTTCTATGTCGTTATCCGTTATTGATTCAGCTTTATTTAGATGATTGCCTTTACCTTGTTTTAATTTCCCGTTCCTCTGAGATACGAATCTACCAGCTTTACATCTTTTTTTTTTTTTTTTTAACGTATTCTCATTTTGTTGATCATTAATGCACATTTCTGTACTGTGGGTGTTGTCGAGCGATTGAAAACGAGACATTTTGTGTTTGAATTGAAAGTGATGGTCTCGAGGAGTCGAACAGGTCACAATAAGCCTTCATCCATGTATCATGTAACCACATGTATGCTGTCTCTAACTGGAGGAGAGGGACCCTTGCCGTACTGCTCAGCCTAAAGAACCACACGAGTTGTTTGAAAGGGGGATTTATTTTGTAGAATAAACATCAAATTGGTTTCAGGGCATACAGTCCTCCAACGGCAACACAGCTCAGTAGTACAGCTGAGATCCATTACAACACTGCTGCAGATTCAAACTAAAAGAGGGTAATATACAAAATGGATGCCTTTGAGAACTTAACACTTTCAATGCCAACGTGTGGCTACTACTTTGTGAACATACAATTTCGCAAGAATCTAATGGCACTTTTAATGCTGCTATATACACACACAGACACACGGACACACGGGCCCGCACACGTGGAGCCCAGAGCTGCTTAAATGTTAACGTTTGTGACAAATTAGAGATCTGGAAATCCCTCCCCCAACCTGTCATTGCATGAATGATATTAACTTAATACTATGAAAGAGATAAACCAAGACTGTCGTTCGCTTACGGCCATACCACCTTGAGAACGCCCGATCTCGTCTGATCTCGGAAGCTAAGCAAGGTCGGGCCTGGTTAGTACTTGGATGGGAGACCGCCTGGGAATACCAGGTGCTGTAAGCTTTTCTTTCTGCAGCTTGACAGGGGGCGCTATTTCCCTTGTTATTTATGTTACTAACCTGGAAGCTGTAAGTCTAAACATCGTTTTCTTTTTTTGGTTTTTTTATTGTCCCATTCCACACACGAACAAGTATTGTATCAGCCTTTACTGGTTTTGAAAACTGAGTTAGGACAGAAAGGGTTATCGTATTATATTCTAAGCCGAAACTACCAGTAGCGGTCCGATACAAACAAATGTGAACAGGGTTAAGACAAAAGTACTGACGAGTTTTGCTAGTTATGGTTAGTTTAATTAATTAAAAAAAGAAATAAAAGTTGATGAAGTACTTTTTATTATAGTAACAGAACGAGACATGTTTTAAAGCCACAAACTGCGTGTTTAGATTATTGTGCCAAACAAGAGAACAAAACGAGCATATCAACCAAGAACGGATTTAGTGACCCGTTCATTCGTTCGAGTTTATTTATATTATGTGTGACCTTAACAAATGTTTGACCAATGTTTTGCTTGCTTTCTTTTTGAAAGTCGTACATTTGTTACATTTTTTTTTATTTCGTTTACGCAGACGTGTATACAGACCCGTCGCTTCTTTTGCGGAACATCTCACATGCTGCTGCACGAATGACGTCGTCCTGTGTAAATCCTGGCATCTTGTCCTCCAATGATAAAGGCGCATGCAAATATATACCGAGAGGCATTACGGGAATGCAATTTATAAATACTTATACTGAAAACTGAAGGAACCCATTACACCCAACAGACTGGAAAGTGCGATATGATAACAATGAAAATGTTATATTAGGAAAAGAGTGTTTCTTTAAATTGCAGATGTAGGCACCGTTTCTTTGAAAAATGTCTCTTGTGGACGGGTGACGACTCGCAATGTGTACAACTCATACTTACCTGGCAGGGGAGATACCATGATCATGAAGGTGGTTCACCCAGGGCGAGGCTCGGCCATTGCACTCCGGCTGTGCTGACCCCTGCGAATTCCCCAAATGCGGGAATCTCGACTGCATAATTTCTGGTAGTGGGGGACTGCGTTCGCGCTCTCCCCTGAAACTATGGTCAAAGACAGAAACAAACACGAACCCGTCGGAGGAAGGAACTCACTCACTAGTTGTTCAACAACTCTCCGGCAGGCGGCTTCGTCACACAGGGAGTCAGGTTTTCTTTAAAAGGAGCTCAATGTTTTTAGCTTTCTGACTGTCAAATAAATAGCTACGTGGTTCCTGCACATCTATTTCCATGTTTCGTTATTTTTTATTGACAAGACTAAAAGTAAAGACTCAGCAGTGTCTGTATCAAAGTTTTTATTTTTATTTTAAATAATTGGAAATCATTTTCGAGCTTATCAGTTTTATTTATTTAGTTGATGTTTTTTATTCAGATAAACTGTGCATCACAACTGCTGCTGCTGCTGCTGCTGCTGCAGAGTCACTTACAATAGGACCTGGGTTTTACATCTCATTTGAAGGAAGGAGCACAAGGAGGTTAAGGGACTTGCTCAGGGACAGGGTCACACACAATGAGCCAGTGGCTGAGCTGGGATTGAACCAGGAACCTCCCGGTAACAAGAGCTTTTCTTTAACCACCTGACCACTAAGCCCCTTAAATCATATCTTGGCAGACAAACACTTTAATTAGACAACATAAAACCACATACAAGCAGATTTACAAGCAGGGCTGCAATCGCGTTCGCGCTCTCCCCTGATGTTATAGTCAAAGTTAAAAACACAGGTATTGAAAGCAATTAGCGATTATCTATATATCTCCAGCAGGTGGCTCTGTCAGACTGGGAATGAGATTTTGTTTTTTCTTTCGGAGCGTATAATGTTCTAGAAAGTACCAAAGTGTTTTATGTACATGTATTGTGAAGTGTTTCATCTTGAGAAGACAAAGTAACGAGTCAGCGGCACGTGTATCAAAGTTACAAAGTTGCTAATATTAAAGAAGACGAGGTTCAGCGGTACAGTTGTTTTTTTAAAACATAGTGTTTCAGTTCTGTACAGACGTTCTATGTCGTTATCCGTTATTGATTCAGCTTTATTTAGATGATTGCCTTTACCTTGTTTTAATTTCCCGTTCCTCTGAGATACGAATCTACCAGCTTTACATCTTTTTTTTTTTTTTTTTTTTAACGTATTCTCATTTTGTTGATCATTAATGCACATTTCTGTACTGTGGGTGTTGTCGAGCGATTGAAAACGAGACATTTTGTGTTTGAATTGAAAGTGATGGTCTCGAGGAGTCGAACAGGTCACAATAAGCCTTCATCCATGTATCATGTAACCACATGTATGCTGTCTCTAACTGGAGGAGAGGGACCCTTGCCGTACTGCTCAGCCTAAAGAACCACACGAGTTGTTTGAAAGGGGGATTTATTTTGTAGAATAAACATCAAATTGGTTTCAGGGCATACAGTCCTCCAACGGCAACACAGCTCAGTAGTACAGCTGAGATCCATTACAACACTGCTGCAGATTCAAACTAAAAGAGGGTAATATACAAAATGGATGCCTTTGAGAACTTAACACTTTCAATGCCAACGTGTGGCTACTACTTTGTGAACATACAATTTCGCAAGAATCTAATGGCACTTTTAATGCTGCTATATACACACACAGACACACGGACACACGGGCCCGCACACGTGGAGCCCAGAGCTGCTTAAATGTTAACGTTTGTGACAAATTAGAGATCTGGAAATCCCTCCCCCAACCTGTCATTGCATGAATGATATTAACTTAATACTATGAAAGAGATAAACCAAGACTGTCGTTCGCTTACGGCCATACCACCTTGAGAACGCCCGATCTCGTCTGATCTCGGAAGCTAAGCAAGGTCGGGCCTGGTTAGTACTTGGATGGGAGACCGCCTGGGAATACCAGGTGCTGTAAGCTTTTCTTTCTGCAGCTTGACAGGGGGCGCTATTTCCCTTGTTATTTATGTTACTAACCTGGAAGCTGTAAGTCTAAACATCGTTTTCTTTTTTTTGTTTTTTTATTGTCCCATTCCACACACGAACAAGTATTGTATCAGCCTTTACTGGTTTTGAAAACTGAGTTAGGACAGAAAGGGTTATCGTATTATATTCTAAGCCGAAACTACCAGTAGCGGTCCGATACAAACAAATGTGAACAGGGTTAAGACAAAAGTACTGACGAGTTTTGCTAGTTATGGTTAGTTTAATTAATTAAAAAAAGAAATAAAAGTTGATGAAGTACTTTTTATTATAGTAACAGAACGAGACATGTTTTAAAGCCACAAACTGCGTGTTTAGATTATTGTGCCAAACAAGAGAACAAAACGAGCATATCAACCAAGAACGGATTTAGTGACCCGTTCATTCGTTCGAGTTTATTTATATTATGTGTGACCTTAACAAATGTTTGACCAATGTTTTGCTTGCTTTCTTTTTGAAAGTCGTACATTTGTTACATTTTTTTTTATTTCGTTTACGCAGACGTGTATACAGACCCGTCGCTTCTTTTGCGGAACATCTCACATGCTGCTGCACGAATGACGTCGTCCTGTGTAAATCCTGGCATCTTGTCCTCCAATGATAAAGGCGCATGCAAATATATACCGAGAGGCATTACGGGAATGCAATTTATAAATACTTATACTGAAAACTGAAGGAACCCATTACACCCAACAGACTGGAAAGTGCGATATGATAACAATGAAAATGTTATATTAGGAAAAGAGTGTTTCTTTAAATTGCAGATGTAGGCACCGTTTCTTTGAAAAATGTCTCTTGTGGACGGGTGACGACTCGCAATGTGTACAACTCATACTTACCTGGCAGGGGAGATACCATGATCATGAAGGTGGTTCACCCAGGGCGAGGCTCGGCCATTGCACTCCGGCTGTGCTGACCCCTGCGAATTCCCCAAATGCGGGAATCTCGACTGCATAATTTCTGGTAGTGGGGGACTGCGTTCGCGCTCTCCCCTGAAACTATGGTCAAAGACAGAAACAAACACGAACCCGTCGGAGGAAGGAACTCACTCACTAGTTGTTCAACAACTCTCCGGCAGGCGGCTTCGTCACACAGGGAGTCAGGTTTTCTTTAAAAGGAGCTCAATGTTTTTAGCTTTCTGACTGTCAAATAAATAGCTACGTGGTTCCTGCACATCTATTTCCATGTTTCGTTATTTTTTATTGACAAGACTAAAAGTAAAGACTCAGCAGTGTCTGTATCAAAGTTTTTATTTTTATTTTAAATAATTGGAAATCATTTTCGAGCTTATCAGTTTTATTTATTTAGTTGATGTTTTTTATTCAGATAAACTGTGCATCACAACTGCTGCTGCTGCTGCTGCTGCTGCAGAGTCACTTACAATAGGACCTGGGTTTTACATCTCATTTGAAGGAAGGAGCACAAGGAGGTTAAGGGACTTGCTCAGGGACAGGGTCACACACAATGAGCCAGTGGCTGAGCTGGGATTGAACCAGGAACCTCCCGGTAACAAGAGCTTTTCTTTAACCACCTGACCACTAAGCCCCTTAAATCATATCTTGGCAGACAAACACTTTAATTAGACAACATAAAACCACATACAAGCAGATTTACAAGCAGGGCTGCAATCGCGTTCGCGCTCTCCCCTGATGTTATAGTCAAAGTTAAAAACACAGGTATTGAAAGCAATTAGCGATTATCTATATATCTCCAGCAGGTGGCTCTGTCAGACTGGGAATGAGATTTTGTTTTTTCTTTCGGAGCGTATAATGTTCTAGAAAGTACCAAAGTGTTTTATGTACATGTATTGTGAAGTGTTTCATCTTGAGAAGACAAAGTAACGAGTCAGCGGCACGTGTATCAAAGTTACAAAGTTGCTAATATTAAAGAAGACGAGGTTCAGCGGTACAGTTGTTTTTTTAAAACATAGTGTTTCAGTTCTGTACAGACGTTCTATGTCGTTATCCGTTATTGATTCAGCTTTATTTAGATGATTGCCTTTACCTTGTTTTAATTTCCCGTTCCTCTGAGATACGAATCTACCAGCTTTACATCTTTTTTTTTTTTTTTTTTTAACGTATTCTCATTTTGTTGATCATTAATGCACATTTCTGTACTGTGGGTGTTGTCGAGCGATTGAAAACGAGACATTTTGTGTTTGAATTGAAAGTGATGGTCTCGAGGAGTCGAACAGGTCACAATAAGCCTTCATCCATGTATCATGTAACCACATGTATGCTGTCTCTAACTGGAGGAGAGGGACCCTTGCCGTACTGCTCAGCCTAAAGAACCACACGAGTTGTTTGAAAGGGGGATTTATTTTGTAGAATAAACATCAAATTGGTTTCAGGGCATACAGTCCTCCAACGGCAACACAGCTCAGTAGTACAGCTGAGATCCATTACAACACTGCTGCAGATTCAAACTAAAAGAGGGTAATATACAAAATGGATGCCTTTGAGAACTTAACACTTTCAATGCCAACGTGTGGCTACTACTTTGTGAACATACAATTTCGCAAGAATCTAATGGCACTTTTAATGCTGCTATATACACACACAGACACACGGACACACGGGCCCGCACACGTGGAGCCCAGAGCTGCTTAAATGTTAACGTTTGTGACAAATTAGAGATCTGGAAATCCCTCCCCCAACCTGTCATTGCATGAATGATATTAACTTAATACTATGAAAGAGATAAACCAAGACTGTCGTTCGCTTACGGCCATACCACCTTGAGAACGCCCGATCTCGTCTGATCTCGGAAGCTAAGCAAGGTCGGGCCTGGTTAGTACTTGGATGGGAGACCGCCTGGGAATACCAGGTGCTGTAAGCTTTTCTTTCTGCAGCTTGACAGGGGGCGCTATTTCCCTTGTTATTTATGTTACTAACCTGGAAGCTGTAAGTCTAAACATCGTTTTCTTTTTTTGGTTTTTTTATTGTCCCATTCCACACACGAACAAGTATTGTATCAGCCTTTACTGGTTTTGAAAACTGAGTTAGGACAGAAAGGGTTATCGTATTATATTCTAAGCCGAAACTACCAGTAGCGGTCCGATACAAACAAATGTGAACAGGGTTAAGACAAAAGTACTGACGAGTTTTGCTAGTTATGGTTAGTTTAATTAATTAAAAAAAGAAATAAAAGTTGATGAAGTACTTTTTATTATAGTAACAGAACGAGACATGTTTTAAAGCCACAAACTGCGTGTTTAGATTATTGTGCCAAACAAGAGAACAAAACGAGCATATCAACCAAGAACGGATTTAGTGACCCGTTCATTCGTTCGAGTTTATTTATATTATGTGTGACCTTAACAAATGTTTGACCAATGTTTTGCTTGCTTTCTTTTTGAAAGTCGTACATTTGTTACATTTTTTTTTATTTCGTTTACGCAGACGTGTATACAGACCCGTCGCTTCTTTTGCGGAACATCTCACATGCTGCTGCACGAATGACGTCGTCCTGTGTAAATCCTGGCATCTTGTCCTCCAATGATAAAGGCGCATGCAAATATATACCGAGAGGCATTACGGGAATGCAATTTATAAATACTTATACTGAAAACTGAAGGAACCCATTACACCCAACAGACTGGAAAGTGCGATATGATAACAATGAAAATGTTATATTAGGAAAAGAGTGTTTCTTTAAATTGCAGATGTAGGCACCGTTTCTTTGAAAAATGTCTCTTGTGGACGGGTGACGACTCGCAATGTGTACAACTCATACTTACCTGGCAGGGGAGATACCATGATCATGAAGGTGGTTCACCCAGGGCGAGGCTCGGCCATTGCACTCCGGCTGTGCTGACCCCTGCGAATTCCCCAAATGCGGGAATCTCGACTGCATAATTTCTGGTAGTGGGGGACTGCGTTCGCGCTCTCCCCTGAAACTATGGTCAAAGACAGAAACAAACACTAACCCGTCGGAGGAAGGAACTCACTCACTAGTTGTTCAACAACTCTCCGGCAGGCGGCTTCGTCACACAGGGAGTCAGGTTTTCTTTAAAAGGAGCTCAATGTTTTTAGCTTTCTGACTGTCAAATAAATAGCTACGTGGTTCCTGCACATCTATTTCCATGTTTCGTTATTTTTTATTGACAAGACTAAAAGTAAAGACTCAGCAGTGTCTGTATCAAAGTTTTTATTTTTATTTTAAATAATTGGAAATCATTTTCGAGCTTATCAGTTTTATTTATTTAGTTGATGTTTTTTATTCAGATAAACTGTGCATCACAACTGCTGCTGCTGCTGCTGCTGCTGCAGAGTCACTTACAATAGGACCTGGGTTTTACATCTCATTTGAAGGAAGGAGCACAAGGAGGTTAAGGGACTTGCTCAGGGACAGGGTCACACACAATGAGCCAGTGGCTGAGCTGGGATTGAACCAGGAACCTCCCGGTAACAAGAGCTTTTCTTTAACCACCTGACCACTAAGCCCCTTAAATCATATCTTGGCAGACAAACACTTTAATTAGACAACATAAAACCACATACAAGCAGATTTACAAGCAGGGCTGCAATCGCGTTCGCGCTCTCCCCTGATGTTATAGTCAAAGTTAAAAACACAGGTATTGAAAGCAATTAGCGATTATCTATATATCTCCAGCAGGTGGCTCTGTCAGACTGGGAATGAGATTTTGTTTTTTCTTTCGGAGCGTATAATGTTCTAGAAAGTACCAAAGTGTTTTATGTACATGTATTGTGAAGTGTTTCATCTTGAGAAGACAAAGTAACGAGTCAGCGGCACGTGTATCAAAGTTACAAAGTTGCTAATATTAAAGAAGACGAGGTTCAGCGGTACAGTTGTTTTTTTAAAACATAGTGTTTCAGTTCTGTACAGACGTTCTATGTCGTTATCCGTTATTGATTCAGCTTTATTTAGATGATTGCCTTTACCTTGTTTTAATTTCCCGTTCCTCTGAGATACGAATCTACCAGCTTTACATCTTTTTTTTTTTTTTTTAACGTATTCTCATTTTGTTGATCATTAATGCACATTTCTGTACTGTGGGTGTTGTCGAGCGATTGAAAACGAGACATTTTGTGTTTGAATTGAAAGTGATGGTCTCGAGGAGTCGAACAGGTCACAATAAGCCTTCATCCATGTATCATGTAACCACATGTATGCTGTCTCTAACTGGAGGAGAGGGACCCTTGCCGTACTGCTCAGCCTAAAGAACCACACGAGTTGTTTGAAAGGGGGATTTATTTTGTAGAATAAACATCAAATTGGTTTCAGGGCATACAGTCCTCCAACGGCAACACAGCTCAGTAGTACAGCTGAGATCCATTACAACACTGCTGCAGATTCAAACTAAAAGAGGGTAATATACAAAATGGATGCCTTTGAGAACTTAACACTTTCAATGCCAACGTGTGGCTACTACTTTGTGAACATACAATTTCGCAAGAATCTAATGGCACTTTTAATGCTGCTATATACACACACAGACACACGGACACACGGGCCCGCACACGTGGAGCCCAGAGCTGCTTAAATGTTAACGTTTGTGACAAATTAGAGATCTGGAAATCCCTCCCCCAACCTGTCATTGCATGAATGATATTAACTTAATACTATGAAAGAGATAAACCAAGACTGTCGTTCGCTTACGGCCATACCACCTTGAGAACGCCCGATCTCGTCTGATCTCGGAAGCTAAGCAAGGTCGGGCCTGGTTAGTACTTGGATGGGAGACCGCCTGGGAATACCAGGTGCTGTAAGCTTTTCTTTCTGCAGCTTGACAGGGGGCGCTATTTCCCTTGTTATTTATGTTACTAACCTGGAAGCTGTAAGTCTAAACATCGTTTTCTTTTTTTTGTTTTTTTATTGTCCCATTCCACACACGAACAAGTATTGTATCAGCCTTTACTGGTTTTGAAAACTGAGTTAGGACAGAAAGGGTTATCGTATTATATTCTAAGCCGAAACTACCAGTAGCGGTCCGATACAAACAAATGTGAACAGGGTTAAGACAAAAGTACTGACGAGTTTTGCTAGTTATGGTTAGTTTAATTAATTAAAAAAAGAAATAAAAGTTGATGAAGTACTTTTTATTATAGTAACAGAACGAGACATGTTTTAAAGCCACAAACTGCGTGTTTAGATTATTGTGCCAAACAAGAGAACAAAACGAGCATATCAACCAAGAACGGATTTAGTGACCCGTTCATTCGTTCGAGTTTATTTATATTATGTGTGACCTTAACAAATGTTTGACCAATGTTTTGCTTGCTTTCTTTTTGAAAGTCGTACATTTGTTACATTTTTTTTTATTTCGTTTACGCAGACGTGTATACAGACCCGTCGCTTCTTTTGCGGAACATCTCACATGCTGCTGCACGAATGACGTCGTCCTGTGTAAATCCTGGCATCTTGTCCTCCAATGATAAAGGCGCATGCAAATATATACCGAGAGGCATTACGGGAATGCAATTTATAAATACTTATACTGAAAACTGAAGGAACCCATTACACCCAACAGACTGGAAAGTGCGATATGATAACAATGAAAATGTTATATTAGGAAAAGAGTGTTTCTTTAAATTGCAGATGTAGGCACCGTTTCTTTTAAAAATGTCTCTTGTGGACGGGTGACGACTCGCAATGTGTACAACTCATACTTACCTGGCAGGGGAGATACCATGATCATGAAGGTGGTTCACCCAGGGCGAGGCTCGGCCATTGCACTCCGGCTGTGCTGACCCCTGCGAATTCCCCAAATGCGGGAATCTCGACTGCATAATTTCTGGTAGTGGGGGACTGCGTTCGCGCTCTCCCCTGAAACTATGGTCAAAGACAGAAACAAACACGAACCCGTCGGAGGAAGGAACTCACTCACTAGTTGTTCAACAACTCTCCGGCAGGCGGCTTCGTCACACAGGGAGTCAGGTTTTCTTTAAAAGGAGCTCAATGTTTTTAGCTTTCTGACTGTCAAATAAATAGCTACGTGGTTCCTGCACATCTATTTCCATGTTTCGTTATTTTTTATTGACAAGACTAAAAGTAAAGACTCAGCAGTGTCTGTATCAAAGTTTTTATTTTTATTTTAAATAATTGGAAATCATTTTCGAGCTTATCAGTTTTATTTATTTAGTTGATGTTTTTTATTCAGATAAACTGTGCATCACAACTGCTGCTGCTGCTGCTGCTGCTGCAGAGTCACTTACAATAGGACCTGGGTTTTACATCTCATTTGAAGGAAGGAGCACAAGGAGGTTAAGGGACTTGCTCAGGGACAGGGTCACACACAATGAGCCAGTGGCTGAGCTGGGATTGAACCAGGAACCTCCCGGTAACAAGAGCTTTTCTTTAACCACCTGACCACTAAGCCCCTTAAATCATATCTTGGCAGACAAACACTTTAATTAGACAACATAAAACCACATACAAGCAGATTTACAAGCAGGGCTGCAATCGCGTTCGCGCTCTCCCCTGATGTTATAGTCAAAGTTAAAAACACAGGTATTGAAAGCAATTAGCGATTATCTATATATCTCCAGCAGGTGGCTCTGTCAGACTGGGAATGAGATTTTGTTTTTTCTTTCGGAGCGTATAATGTTCTAGAAAGTACCAAAGTGTTTTATGTACATGTATTGTGAAGTGTTTCATCTTGAGAAGACAAAGTAACGAGTCAGCGGCACGTGTATCAAAGTTACAAAGTTGCTAATATTAAAGAAGACGAGGTTCAGCGGTACAGTTGTTTTTTTAAAACATAGTGTTTCAGTTCTGTACAGACGTTCTATGTCGTTATCCGTTATTGATTCAGCTTTATTTAGATGATTGCCTTTACCTTGTTTTAATTTCCCGTTCCTCTGAGATACGAATCTACCAGCTTTACATCTTTTTTTTTTTTTTTTTTAACGTATTCTCATTTTGTTGATCATTAATGCACATTTCTGTACTGTGGGTGTTGTCGAGCGATTGAAAACGAGACATTTTGTGTTTGAATTGAAAGTGATGGTCTCGAGGAGTCGAACAGGTCACAATAAGCCTTCATCCATGTATCATGTAACCACATGTATGCTGTCTCTAACTGGAGGAGAGGGACCCTTGCCGTACTGCTCAGCCTAAAGAACCACACGAGTTGTTTGAAAGGGGGATTTATTTTGTAGAATAAACATCAAATTGGTTTCAGGGCATACAGTCCTCCAACGGCAACACAGCTCAGTAGTACAGCTGAGATCCATTACAACACTGCTGCAGATTCAAACTAAAAGAGGGTAATATACAAAATGGATGCCTTTGAGAACTTAACACTTTCAATGCCAACGTGTGGCTACTACTTTGTGAACATACAATTTCGCAAGAATCTAATGGCACTTTTAATGCTGCTATATACACACACAGACACACGGACACACGGGCCCGCACACGTGGAGCCCAGAGCTGCTTAAATGTTAACGTTTGTGACAAATTAGAGATCTGGAAATCCCTCCCCCAACCTGTCATTGCATGAATGATATTAACTTAATACTATGAAAGAGATAAACCAAGACTGTCGTTCGCTTACGGCCATACCACCTTGAGAACGCCCGATCTCGTCTGATCTCGGAAGCTAAGCAAGGTCGGGCCTGGTTAGTACTTGGATGGGAGACCGCCTGGGAATACCAGGTGCTGTAAGCTTTTCTTTCTGCAGCTTGACAGGGGGCGCTATTTCCCTTGTTATTTATGTTACTAACCTGGAAGCTGTAAGTCTAAACATCGTTTTCTTTTTTTGGTTTTTTTATTGTCCCATTCCACACACGAACAAGTATTGTATCAGCCTTTACTGGTTTTGAAAACTGAGTTAGGACAGAAAGGGTTATCGTATTATATTCTAAGCCGAAACTACCAGTAGCGGTCCGATACAAACAAATGTGAACAGGGTTAAGACAAAAGTACTGACGAGTTTTGCTAGTTATGGTTAGTTTAATTAATTAAAAAAAGAAATAAAAGTTGATGAAGTACTTTTTATTATAGTAACAGAACGAGACATGTTTTAAAGCCACAAACTGCGTGTTTAGATTATTGTGCCAAACAAGAGAACAAAACGAGCATATCAACCAAGAACGGATTTAGTGACCCGTTCATTCGTTCGAGTTTATTTATATTATGTGTGACCTTAACAAATGTTTGACCAATGTTTTGCTTGCTTTCTTTTTGAAAGTCGTACATTTGTTACATTTTTTTTTATTTCGTTTACGCAGACGTGTATACAGACCCGTCGCTTCTTTTGCGGAACATCTCACATGCTGCTGCACGAATGACGTCGTCCTGTGTAAATCCTGGCATCTTGTCCTCCAATGATAAAGGCGCATGCAAATATATACCGAGAGGCATTACGGGAATGCAATTTATAAATACTTATACTGAAAACTGAAGGAACCCATTACACCCAACAGACTGGAAAGTGCGATATGATAACAATGAAAATGTTATATTAGGAAAAGAGTGTTTCTTTAAATTGCAGATGTAGGCACCGTTTCTTTGAAAAATGTCTCTTGTGGACGGGTGACGACTCGCAATGTGTACAACTCATACTTACCTGGCAGGGGAGATACCATGATCATGAAGGTGGTTCACCCAGGGCGAGGCTCGGCCATTGCACTCCGGCTGTGCTGACCCCTGCGAATTCCCCAAATGCGGGAATCTCGACTGCATAATTTCTGGTAGTGGGGGACTGCGTTCGCGCTCTCCCCTGAAACTATGGTCAAAGACAGAAACAAACACGAACCCGTCGGAGGAAGGAACTCACTCACTAGTTGTTCAACAACTCTCCGGCAGGCGGCTTCGTCACACAGGGAGTCAGGTTTTCTTTAAAAGGAGCTCAATGTTTTTAGCTTTCTGACTGTCAAATAAATAGCTACGTGGTTCCTGCACATCTATTTCCATGTTTCGTTATTTTTTATTGACAAGACTAAAAGTAAAGACTCAGCAGTGTCTGTATCAAAGTTTTTATTTTTATTTTAAATAATTGGAAATCATTTTCGAGCTTATCAGTTTTATTTATTTAGTTGATGTTTTTTATTCAGATAAACTGTGCATCACAACTGCTGCTGCTGCTGCTGCTGCTGCAGAGTCACTTACAATAGGACCTGGGTTTTACATCTCATTTGAAGGAAGGAGCACAAGGAGGTTAAGGGACTTGCTCAGGGACAGGGTCACACACAATGAGCCAGTGGCTGAGCTGGGATTGAACCAGGAACCTCCCGGTAACAAGAGCTTTTCTTTAACCACCTGACCACTAAGCCCCTTAAATCATATCTTGGCAGACAAACACTTTAATTAGACAACATAAAACCACATACAAGCAGATTTACAAGCAGGGCTGCAATCGCGTTCGCGCTCTCCCCTGATGTTATAGTCAAAGTTAAAAACACAGGTATTGAAAGCAATTAGCGATTATCTATATATCTCCAGCAGGTGGCTCTGTCAGACTGGGAATGAGATTTTGTTTTTTCTTTCGGAGCGTATAATGTTCTAGAAAGTACCAAAGTGTTTTATGTACATGTATTGTGAAGTGTTTCATCTTGAGAAGACAAAGTAACGAGTCAGCGGCACGTGTATCAAAGTTACAAAGTTGCTAATATTAAAGAAGACGAGGTTCAGCGGTACAGTTGTTTTTTTAAAACATAGTGTTTCAGTTCTGTACAGACGTTCTATGTCGTTATCCGTTATTGATTCAGCTTTATTTAGATGATTGCCTTTACCTTGTTTTAATTTCCCGTTCCTCTGAGATACGAATCTACCAGCTTTACATCTTTTTTTTTTTTTTTTTAACGTATTCTCATTTTGTTGATCATTAATGCACATTTCTGTACTGTGGGTGTTGTCGAGCGATTGAAAACGAGACATTTTGTGTTTGAATTGAAAGTGATGGTCTCGAGGAGTCGAACAGGTCACAATAAGCCTTCATCCATGTATCATGTAACCACATGTATGCTGTCTCTAACTGGAGGAGAGGGACCCTTGCCGTACTGCTCAGCCTAAAGAACCACACGAGTTGTTTGAAAGGGGGATTTATTTTGTAGAATAAACATCAAATTGGTTTCAGGGCATACAGTCCTCCAACGGCAACACAGCTCAGTAGTACAGCTGAGATCCATTACAACACTGCTGCAGATTCAAACTAAAAGAGGGTAATATACAAAATGGATGCCTTTGAGAACTTAACACTTTCAATGCCAACGTGTGGCTACTACTTTGTGAACATACAATTTCGCAAGAATCTAATGGCACTTTTAATGCTGCTATATACACACACAGACACACGGACACACGGGCCCGCACACGTGGAGCCCAGAGCTGCTTAAATGTTAACGTTTGTGACAAATTAGAGATCTGGAAATCCCTCCCCCAACCTGTCATTGCATGAATGATATTAACTTAATACTATGAAAGAGATAAACCAAGACTGTCGTTCGCTTACGGCCATACCACCTTGAGAACGCCCGATCTCGTCTGATCTCGGAAGCTAAGCAAGGTCGGGCCTGGTTAGTACTTGGATGGGAGACCGCCTGGGAATACCAGGTGCTGTAAGCTTTTCTTTCTGCAGCTTGACAGGGGGCGCTATTTCCCTTGTTATTTATGTTACTAACCTGGAAGCTGTAAGTCTAAACATCGTTTTCTTTTTTTTTGTTTTTTTATTGTCCCATTCCACACACGAACAAGTATTGTATCAGCCTTTACTGGTTTTGAAAACTGAGTTAGGACAGAAAGGGTTATCGTATTATATTCTAAGCCGAAACTACCAGTAGCGGTCCGATACAAACAAATGTGAACAGGGTTAAGACAAAAGTACTGACGAGTTTTGCTAGTTATGGTTAGTTTAATTAATTAAAAAAAGAAATAAAAGTTGATGAAGTACTTTTTATTATAGTAACAGAACGAGACATGTTTTAAAGCCACAAACTGCGTGTTTAGATTATTGTGCCAAACAAGAGAACAAAACGAGCATATCAACCAAGAACGGATTTAGTGACCCGTTCATTCGTTCGAGTTTATTTATATTATGTGTGACCTTAACAAATGTTTGACCAATGTTTTGCTTGCTTTCTTTTTGAAAGTCGTACATTTGTTACATTTTTTTTTATTTCGTTTATGCAGACGTGTATACAGACCCGTCGCTTCTTTTGCGGAACATCTCACATGCTGCTGCACGAATGACGTCGTCCTGTGTAAATCCTGGCATCTTGTCCTCCAATGATAAAGGCGCATGCAAATATATACCGAGAGGCATTACGGGAATGCAATTTATAAATACTTATACTGAAAACTGAAGGAACCCATTACACCCAACAGACTGGAAAGTGCGATATGATAACAATGAAAATGTTATATTAGGAAAAGAGTGTTTCTTTAAATTGCAGATGTAGGCACCGTTTCTTTGAAAAATGTCTCTTGTGGACGGGTGACGACTCGCAATGTGTACAACTCATACTTACCTGGCAGGGGAGATACCATGATCATGAAGGTGGTTCACCCAGGGCGAGGCTCGGCCATTGCACTCCGGCTGTGCTGACCCCTGCGAATTCCCCAAATGCGGGAATCTCGACTGCATAATTTCTGGTAGTGGGGGACTGCGTTCGCGCTCTCCCCTGAAACTATGGTCAAAGACAGAAACAAACACGAACCCGTCGGAGGAAGGAACTCACTCACTAGTTGTTCAACAACTCTCCGGCAGGCGGCTTCGTCACACAGGGAGTCAGGTTTTCTTTAAAAGGAGCTCAATGTTTTTAGCTTTCTGACTGTCAAATAAATAGCTACGTGGTTCCTGCACATCTATTTCCATGTTTCGTTATTTTTTATTGACAAGACTAAAAGTAAAGACTCAGCAGTGTCTGTATCAAAGTTTTTATTTTTATTTTAAATAATTGGAAATCATTTTCGAGCTTATCAGTTTTATTTATTTAGTTGATGTTTTTTATTCAGATAAACTGTGCATCACAACTGCTGCTGCTGCTGCTGCTGCTGCAGAGTCACTTACAATAGGACCTGGGTTTTACATCTCATTTGAAGGAAGGAGCACAAGGAGGTTAAGGGACTTGCTCAGGGACAGGGTCACACACAATGAGCCAGTGGCTGAGCTGGGATTGAACCAGGAACCTCCCGGTAACAAGAGCTTTTCTTTAACCACCTGACCACTAAGCCCCTTAAATCATATCTTGGCAGACAAACACTTTAATTAGACAACATAAAACCACATACAAGCAGATTTACAAGCAGGGCTGCAATCGCGTTCGCGCTCTCCCCTGATGTTATAGTCAAAGTTAAAAACACAGGTATTGAAAGCAATTAGCGATTATCTATATATCTCCAGCAGGTGGCTCTGTCAGACTGGGAATGAGATTTTGTTTTTTCTTTCGGAGCGTATAATGTTCTAGAAAGTACCAAAGTGTTTTATGTACATGTATTGTGAAGTGTTTCATCTTGAGAAGACAAAGTAACGAGTCAGCGGCACGTGTATCAAAGTTACAAAGTTGCTAATATTAAAGAAGACGAGGTTCAGCGGTACAGTTGTTTTTTTAAAACATAGTGTTTCAGTTCTGTACAGACGTTCTATGTCGTTATCCGTTATTGATTCAGCTTTATTTAGATGATTGCCTTTACCTTGTTTTAATTTCCCGTTCCTCTGAGATACGAATCTACCAGCTTTACATCTTTTTTTTTTTTTTTTTTTTAACGTATTCTCATTTTGTTGATCATTAATGCACATTTCTGTACTGTGGGTGTTGTCGAGCGATTGAAAACGAGACATTTTGTGTTTGAATTGAAAGTGATGGTCTCGAGGAGTCGAACAGGTCACAATAAGCCTTCATCCATGTATCATGTAACCACATGTATGCTGTCTCTAACTGGAGGAGAGGGACCCTTGCCGTACTGCTCAGCCTAAAGAACCACACGAGTTGTTTGAAAGGGGGATTTATTTTGTAGAATAAACATCAAATTGGTTTCAGGGCATACAGTCCTCCAACGGCAACACAGCTCAGTAGTACAGCTGAGATCCATTACAACACTGCTGCAGATTCAAACTAAAAGAGGGTAATATACAAAATGGATGCCTTTGAGAACTTAACACTTTCAATGCCAACGTGTGGCTACTACTTTGTGAACATACAATTTCGCAAGAATCTAATGGCACTTTTAATGCTGCTATATACACACACAGACACACGGACACACGGGCCCGCACACGTGGAGCCCAGAGCTGCTTAAATGTTAACGTTTGTGACAAATTAGAGATCTGGAAATCCCTCCCCCAACCTGTCATTGCATGAATGATATTAACTTAATACTATGAAAGAGATAAACCAAGACTGTCGTTCGCTTACGGCCATACCACCTTGAGAACGCCCGATCTCGTCTGATCTCGGAAGCTAAGCAAGGTCGGGCCT
This sequence comes from Acipenser ruthenus, assembly GCF_902713425.1. Classification (NCBI taxonomy): domain Eukaryota; kingdom Metazoa; phylum Chordata; class Actinopteri; order Acipenseriformes; family Acipenseridae; genus Acipenser; species Acipenser ruthenus. Next base: position 24,413 of record NW_026708548.1, on the reverse strand, counting down.
GGTTAGTACTTGGATGGGAGACCGCCTGGGAATACCAGGTGCTGTAAGCTTTTCTTTCTGCAGCTTGACAGGGGGCGCTATTTCCCTTGTTATTTATGTTACTAACCTGGAAGCTGTAAGTCTAAACATCGTTTTCTTTTTTTTGTTTTTTTATTGTCCCATTCCACACACGAACAAGTATTGTATCAGCCTTTACTGGTTTTGAAAACTGAGTTAGGACAGAAAGGGTTATCGTATTATATTCTAAGCCGAAACTACCAGTAGCGGTCCGATACAAACAAATGTGAACAGGGTTAAGACAAAAGTACTGACGAGTTTTGCTAGTTATGGTTAGTTTAATTAATTAAAAAAAGAAATAAAAGTTGATGAAGTACTTTTTATTATAGTAACAGAACGAGACATGTTTTAAAGCCACAAACTGCGTGTTTAGATTATTGTGCCAAACAAGAGAACAAAACGAGCATATCAACCAAGAACGGATTTAGTGACCCGTTCATTCGTTCGAGTTTATTTATATTATGTGTGACCTTAACAAATGTTTGACCAATGTTTTGCTTGCTTTCTTTTTGAAAGTCGTACATTTGTTACATTTTTTTTTATTTCGTTTACGCAGACGTGTATACAGACCCGTCGCTTCTTTTGCGGAACATCTCACATGCTGCTGCACGAATGACGTCGTCCTGTGTAAATCCTGGCATCTTGTCCTCCAATGATAAAGGCGCATGCAAATATATACCGAGAGGCATTACGGGAATGCAATTTATAAATACTTATACTGAAAACTGAAGGAACCCATTACACCCAACAGACTGGAAAGTGCGATATGATAACAATGAAAATGTTATATTAGGAAAAGAGTGTTTCTTTAAATTGCAGATGTAGGCACCGTTTCTTTGAAAAATGTCTCTTGTGGACGGGTGACGACTCGCAATGTGTACAACTCATACTTACCTGGCAGGGGAGATACCATGATCATGAAGGTGGTTCACCCAGGGCGAGGCTCGGCCATTGCACTCCGGCTGTGCTGACCCCTGCGAATTCCCCAAATGCGGGAATCTCGACTGCATAATTTCTGGTAGTGGGGGACTGCGTTCGCGCTCTCCCCTGAAACTATGGTCAAAGACAGAAACAAACACGAACCCGTCGGAGGAAGGAACTCACTCACTAGTTGTTCAACAACTCTCCGGCAGGCGGCTTCGTCACACAGGGAGTCAGGTTTTCTTTAAAAGGAGCTCAATGTTTTTAGCTTTCTGACTGTCAAATAAATAGCTACGTGGTTCCTGCACATCTATTTCCATGTTTCGTTATTTTTTATTGACAAGACTAAAAGTAAAGACTCAGCAGTGTCTGTATCAAAGTTTTTATTTTTATTTTAAATAATTGGAAATCATTTTCGAGCTTATCAGTTTTATTTATTTAGTTGATGTTTTTTATTCAGATAAACTGTGCATCACAACTGCTGCTGCTGCTGCTGCTGCTGCTGCTGCTGCAGAGTCACTTACAATAGGACCTGGGTTTTACATCTCATTTGAAGGAAGGAGCACAAGGAGGTTAAGGGACTTGCTCAGGGACAGGGTCACACACAATGAGCCAGTGGCTGAGCTGGGATTGAACCAGGAACCTCCCGGTAACAAGAGCTTTTCTTTAACCACCTGACCACTAAGCCCCTTAAATCATATCTTGGCAGACAAACACTTTAATTAGACAACATAAAACCACATACAAGCAGATTTACAAGCAGGGCTGCAATCGCGTTCGCGCTCTCCCCTGATGTTATAGTCAAAGTTAAAAACACAGGTATTGAAAGCAATTAGCGATTATCTATATATCTCCAGCAGGTGGCTCTGTCAGACTGGGAATGAGATTTTGTTTTTTCTTTCGGAGCGTATAATGTTCTAGAAAGTACCAAAGTGTTTTATGTACATGTATTGTGAAGTGTTTCATCTTGAGAAGACAAAGTAACGAGTCAGCGGCACGTGTATCAAAGTTACAAAGTTGCTAATATTAAAGAAGACGAGGTTCAGCGGTACAGTTGTTTTTTTAAAACATAGTGTTTCAGTTCTGTACAGACGTTCTATGTCGTTATCCGTTATTGATTCAGCTTTATTTAGATGATTGCCTTTACCTTGTTTTAATTTCCCGTTCCTCTGAGATACGAATCTACCAGCTTTACATCTTTTTTTTTTTTTTTTTTTAACGTATTCTCATTTTGTTGATCATTAATGCACATTTCTGTACTGTGGGTGTTGTCGAGCGATTGAAAACGAGACATTTTGTGTTTGAATTGAAAGTGATGGTCTCGAGGAGTCGAACAGGTCACAATAAGCCTTCATCCATGTATCATGTAACCACATGTATGCTGTCTCTAACTGGAGGAGAGGGACCCTTGCCGTACTGCTCAGCCTAAAGAACCACACGAGTTGTTTGAAAGGGGGATTTATTTTGTAGAATAAACATCAAATTGGTTTCAGGGCATACAGTCCTCCAACGGCAACACAGCTCAGTAGTACAGCTGAGATCCATTACAACACTGCTGCAGATTCAAACTAAAAGAGGGTAATATACAAAATGGATGCCTTTGAGAACTTAACACTTTCAATGCCAACGTGTGGCTACTACTTTGTGAACATACAATTTTGCAAGAATCTAATGGCACTTTTAATGCTGCTATATACACACACAGACACACGGACACACGGGCCCGCACACGTGGAGCCCAGAGCTGCTTAAATGTTAACGTTTGTGACAAATTAGAGATCTGGAAATCCCTCCCCCAACCTGTCATTGCATGAATGATATTAACTTAATACTATGAAAGAGATAAACCAAGACTGTCGTTCGCTTACGGCCATACCACCTTGAGAACGCCCGATCTCGTCTGATCTCGGAAGCTAAGCAAGGTCGGGCCTGGTTAGTACTTGGATGGGAGACCGCCTGGGAATACCAGGTGCTGTAAGCTTTTCTTTCTGCAGCTTGACAGGGGGCGCTATTTCCCTTGTTATTTATGTTACTAACCTGGAAGCTGTAAGTCTAAACATCGTTTTCTTTTTTTTGTTTTTTTATTGTCCCATTCCACACACGAACAAGTATTGTATCAGCCTTTACTGGTTTTGAAAACTGAGTTAGGACAGAAAGGGTTATCGTATTATATTCTAAGCCGAAACTACCAGTAGCGGTCCGATACAAACAAATGTGAACAGGGTTAAGACAAAAGTACTGACGAGTTTTGCTAGTTATGGTTAGTTTAATTAATTAAAAAAAGAAATAAAAGTTGATGAAGTACTTTTTATTATAGTAACAGAACGAGACATGTTTTAAAGCCACAAACTGCGTGTTTAGATTATTGTGCCAAACAAGAGAACAAAACGAGCATATCAACCAAGAACGGATTTAGTGACCCGTTCATTCGTTCGAGTTTATTTATATTATGTGTGACCTTAACAAATGTTTGACCAATGTTTTGCTTGCTTTCTTTTTGAAAGTCGTACATTTGTTACATTTTTTTTTATTTCGTTTACGCAGACGTGTATACAGACCCGTCGCTTCTTTTGCGGAACATCTCACATGCTGCTGCACGAATGACGTCGTCCTGTGTAAATCCTGGCATCTTGTCCTCCAATGATAAAGGCGCATGCAAATATATACCGAGAGGCATTACGGGAATGCAATTTATAAATACTTATACTGAAAACTGAAGGAACCCATTACACCCAACAGACTGGAAAGTGCGATATGATAACAATGAAAATGTTATATTAGGAAAAGAGTGTTTCTTTAAATTGCAGATGTAGGCACCGTTTCTTTGAAAAATGTCTCTTGTGGACGGGTGACGACTCGCAATGTGTACAACTCATACTTACCTGGCAGGGGAGATACCATGATCATGAAGGTGGTTCACCCAGGGCGAGGCTCGGCCATTGCACTCCGGCTGTGCTGACCCCTGCGAATTCCCCAAATGCGGGAATCTCGACTGCATAATTTCTGGTAGTGGGGGACTGCGTTCGCGCTCTCCCCTGAAACTATGGTCAAAGACAGAAACAAACACGAACCCGTCGGAGGAAGGAACTCACTCACTAGTTGTTCAACAACTCTCCGGCAGGCGGCTTCGTCACACAGGGAGTCAGGTTTTCTTTAAAAGGAGCTCAATGTTTTTAGCTTTCTGACTGTCAAATAAATAGCTACGTGGTTCCTGCACATCTATTTCCATGTTTCGTTATTTTTTATTGACAAGACTAAAAGTAAAGACTCAGCAGTGTCTGTATCAAAGTTTTTATTTTTATTTTAAATAATTGGAAATCATTTTCGAGCTTATCAGTTTTATTTATTTAGTTGATGTTTTTTATTCAGATAAACTGTGCATCACAACTGCTGCTGCTGCTGCTGCTGCTGCAGAGTCACTTACAATAGGACCTGGGTTTTACATCTCATTTGAAGGAAGGAGCACAAGGAGGTTAAGGGACTTGCTCAGGGACAGGGTCACACACAATGAGCCAGTGGCTGAGCTGGGATTGAACCAGGAACCTCCCGGTAACAAGAGCTTTTCTTTAACCACCTGACCACTAAGCCCCTTAAATCATATCTTGGCAGACAAACACTTTAATTAGACAACATAAAACCACATACAAGCAGATTTACAAGCAGGGCTGCAATCGCGTTCGCGCTCTCCCCTGATGTTATAGTCAAAGTTAAAAACACAGGTATTGAAAGCAATTAGCGATTATCTATATATCTCCAGCAGGTGGCTCTGTCAGACTGGGAATGAGATTTTGTTTTTTCTTTCGGAGCGTATAATGTTCTAGAAAGTACCAAAGTGTTTTATGTACATGTATTGTGAAGTGTTTCATCTTGAGAAGACAAAGTAACGAGTCAGCGGCACGTGTATCAAAGTTACAAAGTTGCTAATATTAAAGAAGACGAGGTTCAGCGGTACAGTTGTTTTTTTAAAACATAGTGTTTCAGTTCTGTACAGACGTTCTATGTCGTTATCCGTTATTGATTCAGCTTTATTTAGATGATTGCCTTTACCTTGTTTTAATTTCCCGTTCCTCTGAGATACGAATCTACCAGCTTTACATCTTTTTTTTTTTTTTTTTTTACGTATTCTCATTTTGTTGATCATTAATGCACATTTCTGTACTGTGGGTGTTGTCGAGCGATTGAAAACGAGACATTTTGTGTTTGAATTGAAAGTGATGGTCTCGAGGAGTCGAACAGGTCACAATAAGCCTTCATCCATGTATCATGTAACCACATGTATGCTGTCTCTAACTGGAGGAGAGGGACCCTTGCCGTACTGCTCAGCCTAAAGAACCACACGAGTTGTTTGAAGTTTGAAAGGGGGATTTATTTTGTAGAATAAACATCAAATTGGTTTCAGGGCATACAGTCCTCCAACGGCAACACAGCTCAGTAGTACAGCTGAGATCCATTACAACACTGCTGCAGATTCAAACTAAAAGAGGGTAATATACAAAATGGATGCCTTTGAGAACTTAACACTTTCAATGCCAACGTGTGGCTACTACTTTGTGAACATACAATTTCGCAAGAATCTAATGGCACTTTTAATGCTGCTATATACACACACAGACACACGGACACACGGGCCCGCACACGTGGAGCCCAGAGCTGCTTAAATGTTAACGTTTGTGACAAATTAGAGATCTGGAAATCCCTCCCCCAACCTGTCATTGCATGAATGATATTAACTTAATACTATGAAAGAGATAAACCAAGACTGTCGTTCGCTTACGGCCATACCACCTTGAGAACGCCCGATCTCGTCTGATCTCGGAAGCTAAGCAAGGTCGGGCCTGGTTAGTACTTGGATGGGAGACCGCCTGGGAATACCAGGTGCTGTAAGCTTTTCTTTCTGCAGCTTGACAGGGGGCGCTATTTCCCTTGTTATTTATGTTACTAACCTGGAAGCTGTAAGTCTAAACATCGTTTTCTTTTTTTTGTTTTTTTATTGTCCCATTCCACACACGAACAAGTATTGTATCAGCCTTTACTGGTTTTGAAAACTGAGTTAGGACAGAAAGGGTTATCGTATTATATTCTAAGCCGAAACTACCAGTAGCGGTCCGATACAAACAAATGTGAACAGGGTTAAGACAAAAGTACTGACGAGTTTTGCTAGTTATGGTTAGTTTAATTAATTAAAAAAAGAAATAAAAGTTGATGAAGTACTTTTTATTATAGTAACAGAACGAGACATGTTTTAAAGCCACAAACTGCGTGTTTAGATTATTGTGCCAAACAAGAGAACAAAACGAGCATATCAACCAAGAACGGATTTAGTGACCCGTTCATTCGTTCGAGTTTATTTATATTATGTGTGACCTTAACAAATGTTTGACCAATGTTTTGCTTGCTTTCTTTTTGAAAGTCGTACATTTGTTACATTTTTTTTTTATTTCGTTTACGCAGACGTGTATACAGACCCGTCGCTTCTTTTGCGGAACATCTCACATGCTGCTGCACGAATGACGTCGTCCTGTGTAAATCCTGGCATCTTGTCCTCCAATGATAAAGGCGCATGCAAATATATACCGAGAGGCATTACGGGAATGCAATTTATAAATACTTATACTGAAAACTGAAGGAACCCATTACACCCAACAGACTGGAAAGTGCGATATGATAACAATGAAAATGTTATATTAGGAAAAGAGTGTTTCTTTAAATTGCAGATGTAGGCACCGTTTCTTTGAAAAATGTCTCTTGTGGACGGGTGACGACTCGCAATGTGTACAACTCATACTTACCTGGCAGGGGAGATACCATGATCATGAAGGTGGTTCACCCAGGGCGAGGCTCGGCCATTGCACTCCGGCTGTGCTGACCCCTGCGAATTCCCCAAATGCGGGAATCTCGACTGCATAATTTCTGGTAGTGGGGGACTGCGTTCGCGCTCTCCCCTGAAACTATGGTCAAAGACAGAAACAAACACGAACCCGTCGGAGGAAGGAACTCACTCACTAGTTGTTCAACAACTCTCCGGCAGGCGGCTTCGTCACACAGGGAGTCAGGTTTTCTTTAAAAGGAGCTCAATGTTTTTAGCTTTCTGACTGTCAAATAAATAGCTACGTGGTTCCTGCACATCTATTTCCATGTTTCGTTATTTTTTATTGACAAGACTAAAAGTAAAGACTCAGCAGTGTCTGTATCAAAGTTTTTATTTTTATTTTAAATAATTGGAAATCATTTTCGAGCTTATCAGTTTTATTTATTTAGTTGATGTTTTTTATTCAGATAAACTGTGCATCACAACTGCTGCTGCTGCTGCTGCTGCTGCAGAGTCACTTACAATAGGACCTGGGTTTTACATCTCATTTGAAGGAAGGAGCACAAGGAGGTTAAGGGACTTGCTCAGGGACAGGGTCACACACAATGAGCCAGTGGCTGAGCTGGGATTGAACCAGGAACCTCCCGGTAACAAGAGCTTTTCTTTAACCACCTGACCACTAAGCCCCTTAAATCATATCTTGGCAGACAAACACTTTAATTAGACAACATAAAACCACATACAAGCAGATTTACAAGCAGGGCTGCAATCGCGTTCGCGCTCTCCCCTGATGTTATAGTCAAAGTTAAAAACACAGGTATTGAAAGCAATTAGCGATTATCTATATATCTCCAGCAGGTGGCTCTGTCAGACTGGGAATGAGATTTTGTTTTTTCTTTCGGAGCGTATAATGTTCTAGAAAGTACCAAAGTGTTTTATGTACATGTATTGTGAAGTGTTTCATCTTGAGAAGACAAAGTAACGAGTCAGCGGCACGTGTATCAAAGTTACAAAGTTGCTAATATTAAAGAAGACGAGGTTCAGCGGTACAGTTGTTTTTTTAAAACATAGTGTTTCAGTTCTGTACAGACGTTCTATGTCGTTATCCGTTATTGATTCAGCTTTATTTAGATGATTGCCTTTACCTTGTTTTAATTTCCCGTTCCTCTGAGATACGAATCTACCAGCTTTACATCTTTTTTTTTTTTTTTTTAACGTATTCTCATTTTGTTGATCATTAATGCACATTTCTGTACTGTGGGTGTTGTCGAGCGATTGAAAACGAGACATTTTGTGTTTGAATTGAAAGTGATGGTCTCGAGGAGTCGAACAGGTCACAATAAGCCTTCATCCATGTATCATGTAACCACATGTATGCTGTCTCTAACTGGAGGAGAGGGACCCTTGCCGTACTGCTCAGCCTAAAGAACCACACGAGTTGTTTGAAAGGGGGATTTATTTTGTAGAATAAACATCAAATTGGTTTCAGGGCATACAGTCCTCCAACGGCAACACAGCTCAGTAGTACAGCTGAGATCCATTACAACACTGCTGCAGATTCAAACTAAAAGAGGGTAATATACAAAATGGATGCCTTTGAGAACTTAACACTTTCAATGCCAACGTGTGGCGTGAACATACAATTTCGCAAGAATCTAATGGCACTTTTAATGCTGCTATATACACACACAGACACACGGACACACGGGCCCGCACACGTGGAGCCCAGAGCTGCTTAAATGTTAACGTTTGTGACAAATTAGAGATCTGGAAATCCCTCCCCCAACCTGTCATTGCATGAATGATATTAACTTAATACTATGAAAGAGATAAACCAAGACTGTCGTTCGCTTACGGCCATACCACCTTGAGAACGCCCGATCTCGTCTGATCTCGGAAGCTAAGCAAGGTCGGGCCTGGTTAGTACTTGGATGGGAGACCGCCTGGGAATACCAGGTGCTGTAAGCTTTTCTTTCTGCAGCTTGACAGGGGGCGCTATTTCCCTTGTTATTTATGTTACTAACCTGGAAGCTGTAAGTCTAAACATCGTTTTCTTTTTTTTGTTTTTTTATTGTCCCATTCCACACACGAACAAGTATTGTATCAGCCTTTACTGGTTTTGAAAACTGAGTTAGGACAGAAAGGGTTATCGTATTATATTCTAAGCCGAAACTACCAGTAGCGGTCCGATACAAACAAATGTGAACAGGGTTAAGACAAAAGTACTGACGAGTTTTGCTAGTTATGGTTAGTTTAATTAATTAAAAAAAGAAATAAAAGTTGATGAAGTACTTTTTATTATAGTAACAGAACGAGACATGTTTTAAAGCCACAAACTGCGTGTTTAGATTATTGTGCCAAACAAGAGAACAAAACGAGCATATCAACCAAGAACGGATTTAGTGACCCGTTCATTCGTTCGAGTTTATTTATATTATGTGTGACCTTAACAAATGTTTGACCAATGTTTTGCTTGCTTTCTTTTTGAAAGTCGTACATTTGTTACATTTTTTTTTATTTCGTTTACGCAGACGTGTATACAGACCCGTCGCTTCTTTTGCGGAACATCTCACATGCTGCTGCACGAATGACGTCGTCCTGTGTAAATCCTGGCATCTTGTCCTCCAATGATAAAGGCGCATGCAAATATATACCGAGAGGCATTACGGGAATGCAATTTATAAATACTTATACTGAAAACTGAAGGAACCCATTACACCCAACAGACTGGAAAGTGCGATATGATAACAATGAAAATGTTATATTAGGAAAAGAGTGTTTCTTTAAATTGCAGATGTAGGCACCGTTTCTTTGAAAAATGTCTCTTGTGGACGGGTGACGACTCGCAATGTGTACAACTCATACTTACCTGGCAGGGGAGATACCATGATCATGAAGGTGGTTCACCCAGGGCGAGGCTCGGCCATTGCACTCCGGCTGTGCTGACCCCTGCGAATTCCCCAAATGCGGGAATCTCGACTGCATAATTTCTGGTAGTGGGGGACTGCGTTCGCGCTCTCCCCTGAAACTATGGTCAAAGACAGAAACAAACACGAACCCGTCGGAGGAAGGAACTCACTCACTAGTTGTTCAACAACTCTCCGGCAGGCGGCTTCGTCACACAGGGAGTCAGGTTTTCTTTAAAAGGAGCTCAATGTTTTTAGCTTTCTGACTGTCAAATAAATAGCTACGTGGTTCCTGCACATCTATTTCCATGTTTCGTTATTTTTTATTGACAAGACTAAAAGTAAAGACTCAGCAGTGTCTGTATCAAAGTTTTTATTTTTATTTTAAATAATTGGAAATCATTTTCGAGCTTATCAGTTTTATTTATTTAGTTGATGTTTTTTATTCAGATAAACTGTGCATCACAACTGCTGCTGCTGCTGCTGCTGCTGCTGCTGCTGCAGAGTCACTTACAATAGGACCTGGGTTTTACATCTCATTTGAAGGAAGGAGCACAAGGAGGTTAAGGGACTTGCTCAGGGACAGGGTCACACACAATGAGCCAGTGGCTGAGCTGGGATTGAACCAGGAACCTCCCGGTAACAAGAGCTTTTCTTTAACCACCTGACCACTAAGCCCCTTAAATCATATCTTGGCAGACAAACACTTTAATTAGACAACATAAAACCACATACAAGCAGATTTACAAGCAGGGCTGCAATCGCGTTCGCGCTCTCCCCTGATGTTATAGTCAAAGTTAAAAACACAGGTATTGAAAGCAATTAGCGATTATCTATATATCTCCAGCAGGTGGCTCTGTCAGACTGGGAATGAGATTTTGTTTTTTCTTTCGGAGCGTATAATGTTCTAGAAAGTACCAAAGTGTTTTATGTACATGTATTGTGAAGTGTTTCATCTTGAGAAGACAAAGTAACGAGTCAGCGGCACGTGTATCAAAGTTACAAAGTTGCTAATATTAAAGAAGACGAGGTTCAGCGGTACAGTTGTTTTTTTAAAACATAGTGTTTCAGTTCTGTACAGACGTTCTATGTCGTTATCCGTTATTGATTCAGCTTTATTTAGATGATTGCCTTTACCTTGTTTTAATTTCCCGTTCCTCTGAGATACGAATCTACCAGCTTTACATCTTTTTTTTTTTTTTTTTTAACGTATTCTCATTTTGTTGATCATTAATGCACATTTCTGTACTGTGGGTGTTGTCGAGCGATTGAAAACGAGACATTTTGTGTTTGAATTGAAAGTGATGGTCTCGAGGAGTCGAACAGGTCACAATAAGCCTTCATCCATGTATCATGTAACCACATGTATGCTGTCTCTAACTGGAGGAGAGGGACCCTTGCCGTACTGCTCAGCCTAAAGAACCACACGAGTTGTTTGAAAGGGGGATTTATTTTGTAGAATAAACATCAAATTGGTTTCAGGGCATACAGTCCTCCAACGGCAACACAGCTCAGTAGTACAGCTGAGATCCATTACAACACTGCTGCAGATTCAAACTAAAAGAGGGTAATATACAAAATGGATGCCTTTGAGAACTTAACACTTTCAATGCCAACGTGTGGCTACTACTTTGTGAACATACAATTTCGCAAGAATCTAATGGCACTTTTAATGCTGCTATATACACACACAGACACACGGACACACGGGCCCGCACACGTGGAGCCCAGAGCTGCTTAAATGTTAACGTTTGTGACAAATTAGAGATCTGGAAATCCCTCCCCCAACCTGTCATTGCATGAATGATATTAACTTAATACTATGAAAGAGATAAACCAAGACTGTCGTTCGCTTACGGCCATACCACCTTGAGAACGCCCGATCTCGTCTGATCTCGGAAGCTAAGCAAGGTCGGGCCTGGTTAGTACTTGGATGGGAGACCGCCTGGGAATACCAGGTGCTGTAAGCTTTTCTTTCTGCAGCTTGACAGGGGGCGCTATTTCCCTTGTTATTTATGTTACTAACCTGGAAGCTGTAAGTCTAAACATCGTTTTCTTTTTTTTGTTTTTTTATTGTCCCATTCCACACACGAACAAGTATTGTATCAGCCTTTACTGGTTTTGAAAACTGAGTTAGGACAGAAAGGGTTATCGTATTATATTCTAAGCCGAAACTACCAGTAGCGGTCCGATACAAACAAATGTGAACAGGGTTAAGACAAAAGTACTGACGAGTTTTGCTAGTTATGGTTAGTTTAATTAATTAAAAAAAGAAATAAAAGTTGATGAAGTACTTTTTATTATAGTAACAGAACGAGACATGTTTTAAAGCCACAAACTGCGTGTTTAGATTATTGTGCCAAACAAGAGAACAAAACGAGCATATCAACCAAGAACGGATTTAGTGACCCGTTCATTCGTTCGAGTTTATTTATATTATGTGTGACCTTAACAAATGTTTGACCAATGTTTTGCTTGCTTTCTTTTTGAAAGTCGTACATTTGTTACATTTTTTTTTATTTCGTTTACGCAGACGTGTATACAGACCCGTCGCTTCTTTTGCGGAACATCTCACATGCTGCTGCACGAATGACGTCGTCCTGTGTAAATCCTGGCATCTTGTCCTCCAATGATAAAGGCGCATGCAAATATATACCGAGAGGCATTACGGGAATGCAATTTATAAATACTTATACTGAAAACTGAAGGAACCCATTACACCCAACAGACTGGAAAGTGCGATATGATAACAATGAAAATGTTATATTAGGAAAAGAGTGTTTCTTTAAATTGCAGATGTAGGCACCGTTTCTTTGAAAAATGTCTCTTGTGGACGGGTGACGACTCGCAATGTGTACAACTCATACTTACCTGGCAGGGGAGATACCATGATCATGAAGGTGGTTCACCCAGGGCGAGGCTCGGCCATTGCACTCCGGCTGTGCTGACCCCTGCGAATTCCCCAAATGCGGGAATCTCGACTGCATAATTTCTGGTAGTGGGGGACTGCGTTCGCGCTCTCCCCTGAAACTATGGTCAAAGACAGAAACAAACACGAACCCGTCGGAGGAAGGAACTCACTCACTAGTTGTTCAACAACTCTCCGGCAGGCGGCTTCGTCACACAGGGAGTCAGGTTTTCTTTAAAAGGAGCTCAATGTTTTTAGCTTTCTGACTGTCAAATAAATAGCTACGTGGTTCCTGCACATCTATTTCCATGTTTCGTTATTTTTTATTGACAAGACTAAAAGTAAAGACTCAGCAGTGTCTGTATCAAAGTTTTTATTTTTATTTTAAATAATTGGAAATCATTTTCGAGCTTATCAGTTTTATTTATTTAGTTGATGTTTTTTATTCAGATAAACTGTGCATCACAACTGCTGCTGCTGCTGCTGCTGCAGAGTCACTTACAATAGGACCTGGGTTTTACATCTCATTTGAAGGAAGGAGCACAAGGAGGTTAAGGGACTTGCTCAGGGACAGGGTCACACACAATGAGCCAGTGGCTGAGCTGGGATTGAACCAGGAACCTCCCGGTAACAAGAGCTTTTCTTTAACCACCTGACCACTAAGCCCCTTAAATCATATCTTGGCAGACAAACACTTTAATTAGACAACATAAAACCACATACAAGCAGATTTACAAGCAGGGCTGCAATCGCGTTCGCGCTCTCCCCTGATGTTATAGTCAAAGTTAAAAACACAGGTATTGAAAGCAATTAGCGATTATCTATATATCTCCAGCAGGTGGCTCTGTCAGACTGGGAATGAGATTTTGTTTTTTCTTTCGGAGCGTATAATGTTCTAGAAAGTACCAAAGTGTTTTATGTACATGTATTGTGAAGTGTTTCATCTTGAGAAGACAAAGTAACGAGTCAGCGGCACGTGTATCAAAGTTACAAAGTTGCTAATATTAAAGAAGACGAGGTTCAGCGGTACAGTTGTTTTTTTAAAACATAGTGTTTCAGTTCTGTACAGACGTTCTATGTCGTTATCCGTTATTGATTCAGCTTTATTTAGATGATTGCCTTTACCTTGTTTTAATTTCCCGTTCCTCTGAGATACGAATCTACCAGCTTTACATCTTTTTTTTTTTTTTTTTAACGTATTCTCATTTTGTTGATCATTAATGCACATTTCTGTACTGTGGGTGTTGTCGAGCGATTGAAAACGAGACATTTTGTGTTTGAATTGAAAGTGATGGTCTCGAGGAGTCGAACAGGTCACAATAAGCCTTCATCCATGTATCATGTAACCACATGTATGCTGTCTCTAACTGGAGGAGAGGGACCCTTGCCGTACTGCTCAGCCTAAAGAACCACACGAGTTGTTTGAAAGGGGGATTTATTTTGTAGAATAAACATCAAATTGGTTTCAGGGCATACAGTCCTCCAACGGCAACACAGCTCAGTAGTACAGCTGAGATCCATTACAACACTGCTGCAGATTCAAACTAAAAGAGGGTAATATACAAAATGGATGCCTTTGAGAACTTAACACTTTCAATGCCAACGTGTGGCTACTACTTTGTGAACATACAATTTCGCAAGAATCTAATGGCACTTTTAATGCTGCTATATACACACACAGACACACGGACACACGGGCCCGCACACGTGGAGCCCAGAGCTGCTTAAATGTTAACGTTTGTGACAAATTAGAGATCTGGAAATCCCTCCCCCAACCTGTCATTGCATGAATGATATTAACTTAATACTATGAAAGAGATAAACCAAGACTGTCGTTCGCTTACGGCCATACCACCTTGAGAACGCCCGATCTCGTCTGATCTCGGAAGCTAAGCAAGGTCGGGCCTGGTTAGTACTTGGATGGGAAACCGCCTGGGAATACCAGGTGCTGTAAGCTTTTCTTTCTGCAGCTTGACAGGGGGCGCTATTTCCCTTGTTATTTATGTTACTAACCTGGAAGCTGTAAGTCTAAACATCGTTTTCTTTTTTTTGTTTTTTTATTGTCCCATTCCACACACGAACAAGTATTGTATCAGCCTTTACTGGTTTTGAAAACTGAGTTAGGACAGAAAGGGTTATCGTATTATATTCTAAGCCGAAACTACCAGTAGCGGTCCGATACAAACAAATGTGAACAGGGTTAAGACAAAAGTACTGACGAGTTTTGCTAGTTATGGTTAGTTTAATTAATTAAAAAAAGAAATAAAAGTTGATGAAGTACTTTTTATTATAGTAACAGAACGAGACATGTTTTAAAGCCACAAACTGCGTGTTTAGATTATTGTGCCAAACAAGAGAACAAAACGAGCATATCAACCAAGAACGGATTTAGTGACCCGTTCATTCGTTCGAGTTTATTTATATTATGTGTGACCTTAACAAATGTTTGACCAATGTTTTGCTTGCTTTCTTTTTGAAAGTCGTACATTTGTTACATTTTTTTTTATTTCGTTTACGCAGACGTGTATACAGACCCGTCGCTTCTTTTGCGGAACATCTCACATGCTGCTGCACGAATGACGTCGTCCTGTGTAAATCCTGGCATCTTGTCCTCCAATGATAAAGGCGCATGCAAATATATACCGAGAGGCATTACGGGAATGCAATTTATAAATACTTATACTGAAAACTGAAGGAACCCATTACACCCAACAGACTGGAAAGTGCGATATGATAACAATGAAAATGTTATATTAGGAAAAGAGTGTTTCTTTAAATTGCAGATGTAGGCACCGTTTCTTTGAAAAATGTCTCTTGTGGACGGGTGACGACTCGCAATGTGTACAACTCATACTTACCTGGCAGGGGAGATACCATGATCATGAAGGTGGTTCACCCAGGGCGAGGCTCGGCCATTGCACTCCGGCTGTGCTGACCCCTGCGAATTCCCCAAATGCGGGAATCTCGACTGCATAATTTCTGGTAGTGGGGGACTGCGTTCGCGCTCTCCCCTGAAACTATGGTCAAAGACAGAAACAAACACGAACCCGTCGGAGGAAGGAACTCACTCACTAGTTGTTCAACAACTCTCCGGCAGGCGGCTTCGTCACACAGGGAGTCAGGTTTTCTTTAAAAGGAGCTCAATGTTTTTAGCTTTCTGACTGTCAAATAAATAGCTACGTGGTTCCTGCACATCTATTTCCATGTTTCGTTATTTTTTATTGACAAGACTAAAAGTAAAGACTCAGCAGTGTCTGTATCAAAGTTTTTATTTTTATTTTAAATAATTGGAAATCATTTTCGAGCTTATCAGTTTTATTTATTTAGTTGATGTTTTTTATTCAGATAAACTGTGCATCACAACTGCTGCTGCTGCTGCTGCTGCTGCTGCTGCTGCAGAGTCACTTACAATAGGACCTGGGTTTTACATCTCATTTGAAGGAAGGAGCACAAGGAGGTTAAGGGACTTGCTCAGGGACAGGGTCACACACAATGAGCCAGTGGCTGAGCTGGGATTGAACCAGGAACCTCCCGGTAACAAGAGCTTTTCTTTAACCACCTGACCACTAAGCCCCTTAAATCATATCTTGGCAGACAAACACTTTAATTAGACAACATAAAACCACATACAAGCAGATTTACAAGCAGGGCTGCAATCGCGTTCGCGCTCTCCCCTGATGTTATAGTCAAAGTTAAAAACACAGGTATTGAAAGCAATTAGCGATTATCTATATATCTCCAGCAGGTGGCTCTGTCAGACTGGGAATGAGATTTTGTTTTTTCTTTCGGAGCGTATAATGTTCTAGAAAGTACCAAAGTGTTTTATGTACATGTATTGTGAAGTGTTTCATCTTGAGAAGACAAAGTAACGAGTCAGCGGCACGTGTATCAAAGTTACAAAGTTGCTAATATTAAAGAAGACGAGGTTCAGCGGTACAGTTGTTTTTTTAAAACATAGTGTTTCAGTTCTGTACAGACGTTCTATGTCGTTATCCGTTATTGATTCAGCTTTATTTAGATGATTGCCTTTACCTTGTTTTAATTTCCCGTTCCTCTGAGATACGAATCTACCAGCTTTACATCTTTTTTTTTTTTTTTTTTAACGTATTCTCATTTTGTTGATCATTAATGCACATTTCTGTACTGTGGGTGTTGTCGAGCGATTGAAAACGAGACATTTTGTGTTTGAATTGAAAGTGATGGTCTCGAGGAGTCGAACAGGTCACAATAAGCCTTCATCCATGTATCATGTAACCACATGTATGCTGTCTCTAACTGGAGGAGAGGGACCCTTGCCGTACTGCTCAGCCTAAAGAACCACACGAGTTGTTTGAAAGGGGGATTTATTTTGTAGAATAAACATCAAATTGGTTTCAGGGCATACAGTCCTCCAACGGCAACACAGCTCAGTAGTACAGCTGAGATCCATTACAACACTGCTGCAGATTCAAACTAAAAGAGGGTAATATACAAAATGGATGCCTTTGAGAACTTAACACTTTCAATGCCAACGTGTGGCTACTACTTTGTGAACATACAATTTCGCAAGAATCTAATGGCACTTTTAATGCTGCTATATACACACACAGACACACGGACACACGGGCCCGCACACGTGGAGCCCAGAGCTGCTTAAATGTTAACGTTTGTGACAAATTAGAGATCTGGAAATCCCTCCCCCAACCTGTCATTGCATGAATGATATTAACTTAATACTATGAAAGAGATAAACCAAGACTGTCGTTCGCTTACGGCCATACCACCTTGAGAACGCCCGATCTCGTCTGATCTCGGAAGCTAAGCAAGGTCGGGCCTGGTTAGTACTTGGATGGGAGACCGCCTGGGAATACCAGGTGCTGTAAGCTTTTCTTTCTGCAGCTTGACAGGGGGCGCTATTTCCCTTGTTATTTATGTTACTAACCTGGAAGCTGTAAGTCTAAACATCGTTTTCTTTTTTTTGTTTTTTTATTGTCCCATTCCACACACGAACAAGTATTGTATCAGCCTTTACTGGTTTTGAAAACTGAGTTAGGACAGAAAGGGTTATCGTATTATATTCTAAGCCGAAACTACCAGTAGCGGTCCGATACAAACAAATGTGAACAGGGTTAAGACAAAAGTACTGACGAGTTTTGCTAGTTATGGTTAGTTTAATTAATTAAAAAAAGAAATAAAAGTTGATGAAGTACTTTTTATTATAGTAACAGAACGAGACATGTTTTAAAGCCACAAACTGCGTGTTTAGATTATTGTGCCAAACAAGAGAACAAAACGAGCATATCAACCAAGAACGGATTTAGTGACCCGTTCATTCGTTCGAGTTTATTTATATTATGTGTGACCTTAACAAATGTTTGACCAATGTTTTGCTTGCTTTCTTTTTGAAAGTCGTACATTTGTTACATTTTTTTTTATTTCGTTTACGCAGACGTGTATACAGACCCGTCGCTTCTTTTGCGGAACATCTCACATGCTGCTGCACGAATGACGTCGTCCTGTGTAAATCCTGGCATCTTGTCCTCCAATGATAAAGGCGCATGCAAATATATACCGAGAGGCATTACGGGAATGCAATTTATAAATACTTATACTGAAAACTGAAGGAACCCATTACACCCAACAGACTGGAAAGTGCGATATGATAACAATGAAAATGTTATATTAGGAAAAGAGTGTTTCTTTAAATTGCAGATGTAGGCACCGTTTCTTTGAAAAATGTCTCTTGTGGACGGGTGACGACTCGCAATGTGTACAACTCATACTTACCTGGCAGGGGAGATACCATGATCATGAAGGTGGTTCACCCAGGGCGAGGCTCGGCCATTGCACTCCGGCTGTGCTGACCCCTGCGAATTCCCCAAATGCGGGAATCTCGACTGCATAATTTCTGGTAGTGGGGGACTGCGTTCGCGCTCTCCCCTGAAACTATGGTCAAAGACAGAAACAAACACGAACCCGTCGGAGGAAGGAACTCACTCACTAGTTGTTCAACAACTCTCCGGCAGGCGGCTTCGTCACACAGGGAGTCAGGTTTTCTTTAAAAGGAGCTCAATGTTTTTAGCTTTCTGACTGTCAAATAAATAGCTACGTGGTTCCTGCACATCTATTTCCATGTTTCGTTATTTTTTATTGACAAGACTAAAAGTAAAGACTCAGCAGTGTCTGTATCAAAGTTTTTATTTTTATTTTAAATAATTGGAAATCATTTTCGAGCTTATCAGTTTTATTTATTTAGTTGATGTTTTTTATTCAGATAAACTGTGCATCACAACTGCTGCTGCTGCTGCTGCTGCAGAGTCACTTACAATAGGACCTGGGTTTTACATCTCATTTGAAGGAAGGAGCACAAGGAGGTTAAGGGACTTGCTCAGGGACAGGGTCACACACAATGAGCCAGTGGCTGAGCTGGGATTGAACCAGGAACCTCCCGGTAACAAGAGCTTTTCTTTAACCACCTGACCACTAAGCCCCTTAAATCATATCTTGGCAGACAAACACTTTAATTAGACAACATAAAACCACATACAAGCAGATTTACAAGCAGGGCTGCAATCGCGTTCGCGCTCTCCCCTGATGTTATAGTCAAAGTTAAAAACACAGGTATTGAAAGCAATTAGCGATTATCTATATATCTCCAGCAGGTGGCTCTGTCAGACTGGGAATGAGATTTTGTTTTTTCTTTCGGAGCGTATAATGTTCTAGAAAGTACCAAAGTGTTTTATGTACATGTATTGTGAAGTGTTTCATCTTGAGAAGACAAAGTAACGAGTCAGCGGCACGTGTATCAAAGTTACAAAGTTGCTAATATTAAAGAAGACGAGGTTCAGCGGTACAGTTGTTTTTTTAAAACATAGTGTTTCAGTTCTGTACAGACGTTCTATGTCGTTATCCGTTATTGATTCAGCTTTATTTAGATGATTGCCTTTACCTTGTTTTAATTTCCCGTTCCTCTGAGATACGAATCTACCAGCTTTACATCTTTTTTTTTTTTTTTTTAACGTATTCTCATTTTGTTGATCATTAATGCACATTTCTGTACTGTGGGTGTTGTCGAGCGATTGAAAACGAGACATTTTGTGTTTGAATTGAAAGTGATGGTCTCGAGGAGTCGAACAGGTCACAATAAGCCTTCATCCATGTATCATGTAACCACATGTATGCTGTCTCTAACTGGAGGAGAGGGACCCTTGCCGTACTGCTCAGCCTAAAGAACCACACGAGTTGTTTGAAAGGGGGATTTATTTTGTAGAATAAACATCAAATTGGTTTCAGGGCATACAGTCCTCCAACGGCAACACAGCTCAGTAGTACAGCTGAGATCCATTACAACACTGCTGCAGATTCAAACTAAAAGAGGGTAATATACAAAATGGATGCCTTTGAGAACTTAACACTTTCAATGCCAACGTGTGGCTACTACTTTGTGAACATACAATTTCGCAAGAATCTAATGGCACTTTTAATGCTGCTATATACACACACAGACACACGGACACACGGGCCCGCACACGTGGAGCCCAGAGCTGCTTAAATGTTAACGTTTGTGACAAATTAGAGATCTGGAAATCCCTCCCCCAACCTGTCATTGCATGAATGATATTAACTTAATACTATGAAAGAGATAAACCAAGACTGTCGTTCGCTTACGGCCATACCACCTTGAGAACGCCCGATCTCGTCTGATCTCGGAAGCTAAGCAAGGTCGGGCCTGGTTAGTACTTGGATGGGAAACCGCCTGGGAATACCAGGTGCTGTAAGCTTTTCTTTCTGCAGCTTGACAGGGGGCGCTATTTCCCTTGTTATTTATGTTACTAACCTGGAAGCTGTAAGTCTAAACATCGTTTTCTTTTTTTTGTTTTTTTATTGTCCCATTCCACACACGAACAAGTATTGTATCAGCCTTTACTGGTTTTGAAAACTGAGTTAGGACAGAAAGGGTTATCGTATTATATTCTAAGCCGAAACTACCAGTAGCGGTCCGATACAAACAAATGTGAACAGGGTTAAGACAAAAGTACTGACGAGTTTTGCTAGTTATGGTTAGTTTAATTAATTAAAAAAAGAAATAAAAGTTGATGAAGTACTTTTTATTATAGTAACAGAACGAGACATGTTTTAAAGCCACAAACTGCGTGTTTAGATTATTGTGCCAAACAAGAGAACAAAACGAGCATATCAACCAAGAACGGATTTAGTGACCCGTTCATTCGTTCGAGTTTATTTATATTATGTGTGACCTTAACAAATGTTTGACCAATGTTTTGCTTGCTTTCTTTTTGAAAGTCGTACATTTGTTACATTTTTTTTTATTTCGTTTACGCAGACGTGTATACAGACCCGTCGCTTCTTTTGCGGAACATCTCACATGCTGCTGCACGAATGACGTCGTCCTGTGTAAATCCTGGCATCTTGTCCTCCAATGATAAAGGCGCATGCAAATATATACCGAGAGGCATTACGGGAATGCAATTTATAAATACTTATACTGAAAACTGAAGGAACCCATTACACCCAACAGACTGGAAAGTGCGATATGATAACAATGAAAATGTTATATTAGGAAAAGAGTGTTTCTTTAAATTGCAGATGTAGGCACCGTTTCTTTGAAAAATGTCTCTTGTGGACGGGTGACGACTCGCAATGTGTACAACTCATACTTACCTGGCAGGGGAGATACCATGATCATGAAGGTGGTTCACCCAGGGCGAGGCTCGGCCATTGCACTCCGGCTGTGCTGACCCCTGCGAATTCCCCAAATGCGGGAATCTCGACTGCATAATTTCTGGTAGTGGGGGACTGCGTTCGCGCTCTCCCCTGAAACTATGGTCAAAGACAGAAACAAACACGAACCCGTCGGAGGAAGGAACTCACTCACTAGTTGTTCAACAACTCTCCGGCAGGCGGCTTCGTCACACAGGGAGTCAGGTTTTCTTTAAAAGGAGCTCAATGTTTTTAGCTTTCTGACTGTCAAATAAATAGCTACGTGGTTCCTGCACATCTATTTCCATGTTTCGTTATTTTTTATTGACAAGACTAAAAGTAAAGACTCAGCAGTGTCTGTATCAAAGTTTTTATTTTTATTTTAAATAATTGGAAATCATTTTCGAGCTTATCAGTTTTATTTATTTAGTTGATGTTTTTTATTCAGATAAACTGTGCATCACAACTGCTGCTGCTGCTGCTGCTGCTGCAGAGTCACTTACAATAGGACCTGGGTTTTACATCTCATTTGAAGGAAGGAGCACAAGGAGGTTAAGGGACTTGCTCAGGGACAGGGTCACACACAATGAGCCAGTGGCTGAGCTGGGATTGAACCAGGAACCTCCCGGTAACAAGAGCTTTTCTTTAACCACCTGACCACTAAGCCCCTTAAATCATATCTTGGCAGACAAACACTTTAATTAGACAACATAAAACCACATACAAGCAGATTTACAAGCAGGGCTGCAATCGCGTTCGCGCTCTCCCCTGATGTTATAGTCAAAGTTAAAAACACAGGTATTGAAAGCAATTAGCGATTATCTATATATCTCCAGCAGGTGGCTCTGTCAGACTGGGAATGAGATTTTGTTTTTTCTTTCGGAGCGTATAATGTTCTAGAAAGTACCAAAGTGTTTTATGTACATGTATTGTGAAGTGTTTCATCTTGAGAAGACAAAGTAACGAGTCAGCGGCACGTGTATCAAAGTTACAAAGTTGCTAATATTAAAGAAGACGAGGTTCAGCGGTACAGTTGTTTTTTTAAAACATAGTGTTTCAGTTCTGTACAGACGTTCTATGTCGTTATCCGTTATTGATTCAGCTTTATTTAGATGATTGCCTTTACCTTGTTTTAATTTCCCGTTCCTCTGAGATACGAATCTACCAGCTTTACATCTTTTTTTTTTTTTTTTTTAACGTATTCTCATTTTGTTGATCATTAATGCACATTTCTGTACTGTGGGTGTTGTCGAGCGATTGAAAACGAGACATTTTGTGTTTGAATTGAAAGTGATGGTCTCGAGGAGTCGAACAGGTCACAATAAGCCTTCATCCATGTATCATGTAACCACATGTATGCTGTCTCTAACTGGAGGAGAGGGACCCTTGCCGTACTGCTCAGCCTAAAGAACCACACGAGTTGTTTGAAAGGGGGATTTATTTTGTAGAATAAACATCAAATTGGTTTCAGGGCATACAGTCCTCCAACGGCAACACAGCTCAGTAGTACAGCTGAGATCCATTACAACACTGCTGCAGATTCAAACTAAAAGAGGGTAATATACAAAATGGATGCCTTTGAGAACTTAACACTTTCAATGCCAACGTGTGGCTACTACTTTGTGAACATACAATTTCGCAAGAATCTAATGGCACTTTTAATGCTGCTATATACACACACAGACACACGGACACACGGGCCCGCACACGTGGAGCCCAGAGCTGCTTAAATGTTAACGTTTGTGACAAATTAGAGATCTGGAAATCCCTCCCCCAACCTGTCATTGCATGAATGATATTAACTTAATACTATGAAAGAGATAAACCAAGACTGTCGTTCGCTTACGGCCATACCACCTTGAGAACGCCCGATCTCGTCTGATCTCGGAAGCTAAGCAAGGTCGGGCCTGGTTAGTACTTGGATGGGAGACCGCCTGGGAATACCAGGTGCTGTAAGCTTTTCTTTCTGCAGCTTGACAGGGGGCGCTATTTCCCTTGTTATTTATGTTACTAACCTGGAAGCTGTAAGTCTAAACATCGTTTTCTTTTTTTTGTTTTTTTATTGTCCCATTCCACACACGAACAAGTATTGTATCAGCCTTTACTGGTTTTGAAAACTGAGTTAGGACAGAAAGGGTTATCGTATTATATTCTAAGCCGAAACTACCAGTAGCGGTCCGATACAAACAAATGTGAACAGGGTTAAGACAAAAGTACTGACGAGTTTTGCTAGTTATGGTTAGTTTAATTAATTAAAAAAAGAAATAAAAGTTGATGAAGTACTTTTTATTATAGTAACAGAACGAGACATGTTTTAAAGCCACAAACTGCGTGTTTAGATTATTGTGCCAAACAAGAGAACAAAACGAGCATATCAACCAAGAACGGATTTAGTGACCCGTTCATTCGTTCGAGTTTATTTATATTATGTGTGACCTTAACAAATGTTTGACCAATGTTTTGCTTGCTTTCTTTTTGAAAGTCGTACATTTGTTACATTTTTTTTTATTTCGTTTACGCAGACGTGTATACAGACCCGTCGCTTCTTTTGCGGAACATCTCACATGCTGCTGCACGAATGACGTCGTCCTGTGTAAATCCTGGCATCTTGTCCTCCAATGATAAAGGCGCATGCAAATATATACCGAGAGGCATTACGGGAATGCAATTTATAAATACTTATACTGAAAACTGAAGGAACCCATTACACCCAACAGACTGGAAAGTGCGATATGATAACAATGAAAATGTTATATTAGGAAAAGAGTGTTTCTTTAAATTGCAGATGTAGGCACCGTTTCTTTGAAAAATGTCTCTTGTGGACGGGTGACGACTCGCAATGTGTACAACTCATACTTACCTGGCAGGGGAGATACCATGATCATGAAGGTGGTTCACCCAGGGCGAGGCTCGGCCATTGCACTCCGGCTGTGCTGACCCCTGCGAATTCCCCAAATGCGGGAATCTCGACTGCATAATTTCTGGTAGTGGGGGACTGCGTTCGCGCTCTCCCCTGAAACTATGGTCAAAGACAGAAACAAACACGAACCCGTCGGAGGAAGGAACTCACTCACTAGTTGTTCAACAACTCTCCGGCAGGCGGCTTCGTCAC